>NW_024055514.1:0-41674 GCF_902713615.1 Scyliorhinus canicula
CACTCTCCTGCCCTGTATACTGACCCTCTGACAGTGCCGACACAGGCCCATCATCACTCTCCTGCCCTGTATACTGACTGACCACTGACAGTGCCGACACAGGCCCATCATCACTCTCCTGCCCTGTATACTGACTGACCCCTGACAGTGCCGACACAGGCCCATCATCACTCTCCTGCCCTGTATACTGACTGACCCTCTGACAGTGCCGACACAGGCCCATCATCACTCCCTGCCCTGTATACTGACCCACTGACAGTGCCGACACAGGCCCATCATCACTCTCCTGCCCTGTATACTGACCCACTGACAGTGCCGACACAGGCCCATCATCACTCTCCTGCCCTGTATACTGACCCGCTGACAGTGCCGACACAGGCCATCATCACTCTCCTGCCCTGTATACTGACTGACCCGCTGACAGTGCCGACACAGGCCCATCATCACTCTCCTGCCCTGTATACTGACCCGCTGACAGTGCCGACACAGGCCCATCATCACTCTCCTGCCCTGTATACTGACTGACCCGCTGACAGTGCCGACACAGGCCCATCATCACTCTCCTGCCCTGTACTACTGACCCCTGACAGTGCCGACACAGGACCCATCATCACTCTCCTGCCCTGTATACTGACCCTCTGACAGTGCGACACAGGCCCATCATCACTCTCCTGCCCTGTATACTGACCCTCTGACAGTGCCGACACAGGCCCATCATCACTCTCCTGCCTCTGTATACTGACTGACCCTCTGACAGTGCCGACACAGGCCCATCATCACTCTCCCTGCCCTGTATACTGACCCACTGACAGTGCCGACACAGGCCCATCATCACTCTCCTGCCCTGTATACTGACCCCCTGACAGTGCCGACACAGGCCCATCATCACTCTCCTGCCCTGTATACTGACCCTCTGACAGTGCCGACACAGGCCCATCATCACTCTCCTGCCCTGTATACTGACTGACCCCTGACAGTGCCGACACAGGCCCATCATCACTCTCCTGCCCTGTATACTGACCCTCTGACAGTGCCGACACAGGCCCATCATCACTCTCCTGCCCTGTATACTGACCCGCTGACAGTGCCGACACAGGCCCATCATCACTCTCCTGCCCTGTACTGACTGACCCGCTGACAGTGCCGACACAGGCCCATCATCACTCTCCTGCCCTGTATACTGACCCCTGACAGTGCCGACACAGGCCCATCATCACTCTCCTGCCCTGTATACTGACTGACCCGCTGACAGTGCCGACACAGGCCCATCATCACTCTCCTGCCCTGTATACTGACCCCTGACAGTGCCGACACAGGCCCATCATCACTCTCCTGCCCTGTATACTGACTGACCCGCTGACAGTGCCGACACAGGCCCATCATCACTCTCCTGCCCTGTATACTGACTGACCCGCTGACAGTGCCGACACAGGCCCATCATCACTCTCCTGCCCTGTATACTGACCCTCTGACAGTGCCGACACAGGCCCATCATCACTCCCCTGCCCTGTATACTGACCCCTCTGACAGTGCCGACACAGGCCCATCATCACTCTCCTGCCCTGTATACTGACTGACCCGCTGACAGTGCCGACACAGGCCCATCATCACTCTCCTGCCCTGTACTGACTGACCCTCTGACAGTGCCGACACAGGCCCATCATCACTCTCCCTGCCCTGTATACTGACTGACCCGCTGACAGTGCCGACACAGGCCCATCATCACTCTCCTGCCCTGTATACTGACTGACCCCTGACAGTGCCGACACAGGCCCATCATCACTCTCCTGCCCTGTATACTGACTGACCCTCTGACAGTGCCGACACAGGCCCATCATCACTCTCCTGCCCTGTATACTGACCCCGCTGACAGTGCCGACACAGGCCCATCATCACTCTCCTGCCCTGTATACTGACCCGCTGACAGTGCCGACACAGGCCCATCATCACTCTCCTGCCCTGTATACTGACCCCTGACAGTGCCGACACAGGCCCATCATCACTCTCCTGCCCTGTACTGACTGACCCGCTGACAGTGCCGACACAGGCCCATCATCACTCTCCTGCCCTGTATACTGACCCTCTGACAGTGCCGACACAGGCCCATCATCACTCTCCTGCCCTGTATACTGACCCGCTGACAGTGCCGACACAGGCCCATCATCACTCTCCTGCCCTGTATACTGACCCCTGACAGTGCCGACACAGGCCCATCATCACTCTCCTGCCCTGTATACTGACTGACCCGCTGACAGTGCCGACACAGGCCCATCATCACTCTCCTGCCCTGTATACTGACTGACCCGCTGACAGTGCCGACACAGGCCCATCATCACTCTCCTGCCCTGTATACTGACCCGCTGACAGTGCCGACACAGGCCCATCATCACTCTCCTGCCCTGTATACTGACTGACCCTCTGACAGTGCCGACACAGGCCCATCATCACTCTCCTGCCCTGTATACTGACTGACCCGCTGACAGTGCCGACACAGGCCCATCATCACTCTCCCCTGTATACTGACCCGCTGACAGTGCCGACACAGGCCCATCATCACTCTCCTGCCCTGTATTACTGACCCGCTGACAGTGCCGACACAGGCCCATCATCACTCTCCTGCCCTGTATACTGACCCTGACAGTGCCGACACAGGACCATCATCACTCTCCTGCCCTGTATACTCTGACCCCTGACAGTGCCGACACAGGCCCATCATCACTCTCCCTGCCCTGTATACTGACCCGCTGACAGTGCCGACACAGGCCCATCATCACTCTCCTGCCCTGTATACTGACCGCTGACAGTGCCGACACAGGCCCATCATCACTCTCCTGCCCTGTATACTGACCCATCTGACAGTGCCGACACAGGCCCATCATCATCCTCCTGCCCTGTATTACTGACCACCTGACAGTGCCGACACAGGCCCATCATCACTCTCCTGCCCTGTTATACTGACTGACCCATTGACAGTGCCGACACAGGCCCATCATCACTCTCCTGCCCTGTATACTGACCCGCTGACAGTGCCGACACAGGCCCATCATCACTCTCCTGCCCTGTATACTGACCCGCTGACAGTGCCGACACAGGCCCATCATCACTCTCCTGCCCTGTATACTGACTGACCCGCTGACAGTGCCGACACAGGCCCATCATCACTCTCCTGCCCTGTATACTGACCCTCTGACAGTGCCGACACAGGCCCATCATCACTCTCCTGCCCTGTATACTGACTGACCCTCTGACAGTGCCGACACAGGCCCATCATCACTCTCCTGCCCTGTATACTGACCCCTGACAGTGCCGACACAGGCCCATCATCACTCTCCTGCCCTGTATACTGACTGCCCGCTGACAGTGCCGACACAGGCCCATCATCACTCTCCTGCCCTGTATACTGACTGACCCGCTGACAGTGCCGACACAGGCCCATCATCACTCTCCTGCCCTGTATACTGACCCCGCTGACAGTGCCGACACAGGCCCATCATCACTCTCCTGCCCTGTATACTGACTGACCGCTGACAGTGCCGACACAGGCCCATCATCACTCTCCTGCCCTGTATACTGACTGACCCTCTGACAGTGCCGACACAGGCCCATCATCACTCTCCTGCCCTGTATACTGACTGACCCGCTGACAGTGCCGACACAGGCCCATCATCACTCTCCTGCCCTGTATACTGACCCGCTGACAGTGCCGACACAGGCCCATCATCACTCTCCTGCCCTGTATACTGACCCGCTGACAGTGCCGACACAGGCCCATCATCACTCTCCTGCCCTGTATACTGACTGACCCCTGACAGTGCCGACACAGGCCCATCATCACTCTCCTGCCCTGTATACTGACCCGCTGACAGTGCCGACACAGGCCCATCATCACTCTCCTGCCCTGTATACTGATGACCACTGACAGTGCCGACACAGGCCCATCATCACTCTCCTGCCCTGTATACTGACCCTACTGACAGTGCCGACACAGGCCCATCATCACTCTCCTGCCCTGTATACTGACTGACCCACTGACAGTGCCGACACAGGCCCATCATCACTCTCCTGCCCTGTATACTGACCCGCTGACAGTGCCGACACAGGCCCATCATCACTCTCCTGCCCTGTATACTGACCCGCTGACAGTGCCGACACAGGCCCATCATCACTCTCCTGCCCTGTATACTGACCCGCTGACAGTGCCGACACAGGCCCATCATCACTCTCCTGCCCTGTATACTGACTGACCCCTGACAGTGCCGACACAGGCCCATCATCACTCTCCTGCCCTGTATACTGACCCGCTGACAGTGCCGACACAGGCCCATCATCACTCTCCTGCCCTGTATACTGACTGACCCGCTGACAGTGCCGACACAGGCCCATCATCACTCTCCTGCCCTGTATACTGACCCGCTGACAGTGCCGACACAGGCCCATCATCACTCTCCTGCCCTGTATACTGACCCGCTGACAGTGCCGACACAGGCCCATCATCACTCTCCTGCCCTGTATACTGACTGACCCGCTGACAGTGCCGACACAGGCCCATCATCACTCTCCTGCCCTGTATACTGACTGACCATCTGACAGTGCCGACACAGGCCCATCATCACTCTCCTGCCCTGTATACTGACCCGCTGACAGTGCCGACACAGGCCCATCATCACTCCCCTGCCCTGTATACTGACCCCTGACAGTGCCGACACAGGCCCATCATCACTCTCCTGCCCTGTATACTGACCCGCTGACAGTGCCGACACAGGCCCATCATCACTCTCCTGCCCTGTATACTGACTGACCCGCTGACAGTGCCGACACAGGCCCATCATCACTCTCCTGCCCTGTATACTGACCCGCTGACAGTGCCGACACAGGCCATCATCACTCTCCTGCCCTGTATACTGACTGACCCGCTGACAGTGCCGACACAGGCCCATCATCACTCTCCTGCCCTGTATACTGACCCTCTGACAGTGCCGACACAGGCCCATCATCACTCTCCTGCCCTGTATACTGACCCTCTGACAGTGCCGACACAGGCCCATCATCACTCTCCTGCCCTGTATACTGACCCACTGACAGTGCCGACACAGGCCCATCATCACTCTCCTGCCCTGTATACTGACCCGCTGACAGTGCCGACACAGGCCCATCATCACTCTCCTGCCCTGTATACTGACCCGCTGACAGTGCCGACACAGGCCCATCATCACTCTCCTGCCCTGTATACTGACTGACCCGCTGACAGTGCCGACACAGGCCCATCATCACTCTCCTGCCCTGTATACTGACTGACCCGCTGACAGTGCCGACACAGGCCCATCATCACTCTCCTGCCCTGTATACTGACCCGCTGACAGTGCCGACACAGGCCCATCATCACTCCCTGCCCTGTATACTGACTGACCCACTGACAGTGCCGACACAGGCCCATCATCACTCTCCTGCCCTGTATACTGACCCACTGACAGTGCCGACACAGGCCCATCATCACTCTCCTGCCCTGTATACTGACCCCGCTGACAGTGCCGACACAGGCCCATCATCACTCTCCTGCCCTGTATACTGACTGACCGCTGACAGTGCCGACACAGGCCCATCATCACTCTCCTGCCCTGTATACTGACCCGCTGACAGTGCCGACACAGGCCCATCATCACTCTCCTGCCCTGTATACTGACTGACCTCTGACAGTGCCGACACAGGCCCATCATCACTCTCCTGCCCTGTATACTGACTACCCGCTGACAGTGCCGACACAGGCCCATCATCACTCTCCTGCCCTGTATACTGACTGACCCCTGACAGTGCCGACACAGGCCCATCATCACTCTCCTGCCCTGTATACTGACTGACCCCTGACAGTGCCGACACAGGCCCATCATCACTCTCCTGCCCTGTATACTGACCCACTGACAGTGCCGACACAGGCCATCATCACTCTCCTGCCCTGTATACTGACCCTCTGACAGTGCCGACACAGGCCCATCATCACTCTCCTGCCCTGTATACTGACCCTCTGACAGTGCCGACACAGGCCCATCATCACTCTCCTGCCCTGTATACTGACCCGCTGACAGTGCCGACACAGGCCCATCATCACTCTCCTGCCCTGTATACTGACCCGCTGACAGTGCCGACACAGGCCCATCATCACTCTCCTGCCCTGTATACTGACCCGCTGACAGTGCCGACACAGGCCCATCATCACTCTCCTGCCCTGTATACTGACCCGCTGACAGTGCCGACACAGGCCCATCATCACTCTCCTGCCCTGTATACTGACTGACCCGCTGACAGTGCCGACACAGGCCCATCATCACTCTCCTGCCCTGTATACTGACTACCGCTGACAGTGCCGACACAGGCCCATCATCACTCTCCTGCCCTGTATACTGACCCTCTGACAGTGCCGACACAGGCCCATCATCACTCTCCTGCCCTGTATACTGACCCGCTGACAGTGCCGACACAGGCCCATCATCACTCTCCTGCCTGTATACTGACCCACTGACAGTGCCGACACAGGCCCATCATCACTCTCCTGCCTGTATACTGACCCACTGACAGTGCCGACACAGGCCATCATCACTCTCCTGTCCTGTATACTGACCCGCTGACAGTGCCGACACAGGACCCATCATCACTCTCCTGCCCTGTATACTGACCCCGCTGACAGTGCCGACACAGGCCCTCATCACTCTCCTGCCCTGTATACTGACTGACCACTGACAGTGCCGACACAGGCCATCATCACTCTCCTGCCCTGTATACTGACCCAGCTGACAGTGCCGACACAGGCCCATCATCACTCTCCTGCCCTGTATACTGACCATCTGACAGTGCCGACACAGGCCCATCATCACTCCCTGCCCTGTATACTGACCCCTGACAGTGCCGACACAGGCCCATCATCACTCTCCTGCCCTGTATACCTGACCCTCTGACAGTGCCGACACAGGCCCATCATCACTCTCCTGCCCTGTATACTGACCCTCTGACAGTGCCGACACAGGCCCATCATCACTCTCCTGCCCTGTATACTGACCCTCTGACAGTGCCGACACAGGCCCATCATCACTCTCCTGCCCTGTATACTGACCCCTGACAGTGCCGACACAGGCCCATCATCACTCTCCTGCCCTGTATACTGACCCGCTGACAGTGCCGACACAGGCCCATCATCACTCTCCTGCCCTGTATACTGACTACCCTCTGACAGTGCCGACACAGGCCCATCATCACTCTCCTGCCCTGTATACTGACCCTCTGACAGTGCCGACACAGGCCCATCATCACTCTCCTGCCCTGTATACTGACCCACTGACAGTGCCGACACAGGCCCATCATCACTCTCCTGCCCTGTATACTGACCCGCTGACAGTGCCGACACAGGCCATCATCACTCTCCTGCCCTGTATACTGACTGACCCTCTGACAGTGCCGACACAGGCCCATCATCACTCTCCTGCCCTGTATACTGACTGACCCACTGACAGTGCCGACACAGGCCCATCATCACTCTCCTGCCCTGTATACTGACCCGCTGACAGTGCCGACACAGGCCCATCATCACTCTCCTGCCCTGTATAACTGACCCACTGACAGTGCCGACACAGGCCCATCATCACTCTCCTGCCCTGTATACTGACCCGCTGACAGTGCCGACACAGGCCCATCATCACTCTCCTGCCCTGTATACTGACTGACCCACTGACAGTGCCGACACAGGCCCATCATCACTCTCCTGCCCTGTATACTGACCCGCTGACAGTGCCGACACAGGCCCATCATCACGCTCCTGCCCTGTATACTGACTGACCCGCTGACAGTGCCGACACAGGCCCATCATCACTCTCCTGCCCTGTATACTGACCCGCTGACAGTGCCGACACAGGCCCATCATCACTCTCCTGCCCTGTATACTGACCCTCTGACAGTGCCGACACAGGCCCATCATCACTCTCCTGCCCTGTATACTGACCCTCTGACAGTGCCGACACAGGCCCATCATCACTCTCCTGCCCTGTACTGACTGACCCGCTGACAGTGCCGACACAGGCCATCATCACTCTCCTGCCCTGTATACTGACTGACCCTCTGACAGTGCCGACACAGGCCCATCATCACTCTCCTGCCCTGTATACTGACCCGCTGACAGTGCCGACACAGGCCCATCATCACTCTCCTGCCCTGTATACTGACTGACCCGCTGACAGTGCCGACACAGGCCCATCATCACTCTCCTGCCCTGTATACTGACCCGCTGACAGTGCCGACACAGGCCCATCATCACTCTCCTGCCCTGTATACTGACCCTCTGACAGTGCCGACACAGGCCCATCATCACTCTCCTGCCCTGTATACTGACTGACCCTCTGACAGTGCCGACACAGGCCCATCATCACTCTCCTGCCCTGTATACTGACCCGCTGACAGTGCCGACACAGGCCCATCATCACTCTCCTGCCCTGTATACTGACTGACCCACTGACAGTGCCGACACAGGCCCATCATCACTCTCCTGCCCTGTATACTGACTGACCCACTGACAGTGCCGACACAGGCCCATCATCACTCTCCTGCCCTGTATACTGACCCACTGACAGTGCCGACACAGGCCCATCATCACTCTCCTGCCCTGTATACTGACTGACCCGCTGACAGTGCCGACACAGGCCCATCATCACTCTCCTGCCCTGTATACTGACCCGCTGACAGTGCCGACACAGGCCCATCATCACTCTCCTGCCCTGTATACTGACCCTCTGACAGTGCCGACACAGGCCCATCATCACTCTCCTGCCCTGTATACTGACCCGCTGACAGTGCCGACACAGGCCCATCATCACTCTCCTGCCCTGTATACTGACCCGCTGACAGTGCCGACACAGGCCCATCATCACTCTCCTGCCCTGTATACTGACCCTCTGACAGTGCCGACACAGGCCCATCATCACTCTCCTGCCCTGTATACTGACTGACCGCTGACAGTGCCGACACAGGCCCATCATCACTCTCCTGCCCTGTACTGACTGACCCGCTGACAGTGCCGACACAGGCCCATCATCACTCTCCTGCCCTGTATACTGACCCGCTGACAGTGCCGACACAGGCCCATCATCACTCTCCTGCCCTGTATACTGACCCGCTGACAGTGCCGACACAGGCCCATCATCACTCTCCTGCCCTGTATACTGACTGACCCGCTGACAGTGCCGACACAGGCCCATCATCACTCTCCTGCCCTGTATACTGACTGACCCACTGACAGTGCCGACACAGGCCCATCATCACTCTCCTGCCCTGTATACTGACTGACCCGCTGACAGTGCCGACACAGGCCCATCATCACTCTCCTGCCCTGTATACTGACTGACCCACTGACAGTGCCGACACAGGCCCATCATCACTCTCCTGCCCTGTATACTGACTGACCGCTGACAGTGCCGACACAGGCCCATCATCACTCTCCTGCCCTGTATACTGACCCAGCTGACAGTGCCGACACAGGCCCATCATCACTCTCCTGCCCTGTATACTGACTGACCCTCTGACAGTGCCGACACAGGCCCATCATCACTCTCCTGCCCTGTATACTGACTGACCCGCTGACAGTGCCGACACAGGCCCATCATCACTCTCCTGCCCTGTATACTGACTGACCCGCTGACAGTGCCGACACAGGCCCATCATCACTCTCCTGCCCTGTATACTGACCCTCTGACAGTGCCGACACAGGCCCATCATCACTCTCCTGCCCTGTATACTGACCCGCTGACAGTGCCGACACAGGCCCATCATCACTCTCCTGCCCTGTATACTGACCCGCTGACAGTGCCGACACAGGCCCATCATCACTCTCCTGCCCTGTATACTGACCCTCTGACAGTGCCGACACAGGCCCATCATCACTCTCCTGCCCTGTATATACTGACCCGCTGACAGTGCCGACACAGGCCCATCATCACTCTCCTGCCCTGTATACTGACTGACCCTCTGACAGTGCCGACACAGGCCCATCATCACTCTCCTGCCCTGTATACTGACGACCAGCTGACAGTGCCGACACAGGCCCACATCACTCTCCTGCCCTGTATACTGACCCTCTGACAGTGCCGACACAGGCCCATCATCACTCTCCTGCCCTGTATAACTGACCCCTGACAGTGCCGACACAGGCCCATCATCACTCTCCTGCCCTGTATACTGACCCAGCTGACAGTGCCGACACAGGCCCATCATCACTCTCCTGCCCTGTATACTGACCCGCTGACAGTGCCGACACAGGCCCATCATCACTCTCCTGCCCTGTATACTGACTGACCCTCTGACAGTGCCGACACAGGCCCATCATCACTCTCCTGCCCTGTATACTGACGACCCGCTGACAGTGCCGACACAGGCCCATCATCACTCTCCTGCCCTGTATACTGACCCAGCTGACAGTGCCGACACAGGCCCATCATCACTCTCCTGCCCTGTATACTGACTGACCCGCTGACAGTGCCGACACAGGCCCATCATCACTCTCCTGCCCTGTATACTGACCCCTGACAGTGCCGACACAGTCCCATCATCACTCTCCTGCCCTGTATACTGACCCGCTGACAGTGCCGACACAGGACCATCATCACTCTCCTGCCCTGTATACTGACCCTCTGACAGTGCCGACACAGGCCCATCATCACTCTCCTGCCCTGTATACTGACCCTCTGACAGTGCCGACACAGGCCCATCATCACTCTCCTGCCCTGTATACTGACTGACCCCTGACAGTGCCGACACAGGCCCTCATCACTCTCCTGCCCTGTAACTGACTGACCCACTGACAGTGCCGACACAGGCCCATCATCACTCTCCTGCCCGTATACTGACCCCGCTGACAGTGCCGACACAGGCCCATCATCACTCTCCTGCCCTGTATACTGACTGACCCGCTGACAGTGCCGACACAGGCCCATCATCACTCTCCTGCCCTGTATACTGACTGACCAGCTGACAGTGCCGACACAGGCCCATCATCACTCTCCTGCCCTGTGTACTGACTGACCCCTGACAGTGCCGACACAGGCCCATCATCACTCTCCTGCCCTGTATACTGACCCGCTGACAGTGCCGACACAGGCCCATCATCACTCTCCTGCCCTGTATACTGACCCTCTGACAGTGCCGACACAGGCCCATCATCACTCTCCTGCCCTGTATACTGACTGACCCTCTGACAGTGCCGACACAGGCCCATCATCACTCTCCTGCCCTGTATACTGACTGACCCTCTGACAGTGCCGACACAGGCCCATCATCACTCTCCTGCCCTGTATACTGACCCGCTGACAGTGCCGACACAGGCCCATCATCACTCTCCTGCCCTGTATACTGACTGACCCACTGACAGTGCCGACACAGGCCCATCATCACTCTCCTGCCCTGTATACTGACCCTCTGACAGTGCCGACACAGGCCCATCATCACTCTCCTGCCCTGTATACTGACCCGCTGACAGTGCCGACACAGGCCCATCATCACTCTCCTGCCCTGTATACTGACTGACCGCTGACAGTGCCGACACAGGCCCATCATCACTCTCCTGCCCTGTATACTGACCCTCTGACAGTGCCGACACAGGCCCATCATCACTCTCCTGCCCTGTATACTGACCCTCTGACAGTGCCGACACAGGCCCATCATCACTCTCCTGCCCTGTATACTGACGACCACTGACAGTGCCGACACAGGCCCATCATCACTCTCCTGCCCTGTATACTGACCCGCTGACAGTGCCGACACAGGCCCATCATCACTCTCCTGCCCTGTATACTGACTGACCCGCTGACAGTGCCGACACAGGCCCATCATCACTCTCCTGCCCTGTATACTGACTGACCCGCTGACAGTGCCGACACAGGCCCATCATCACTCTCCTGCCCTGTATACTGACCCGCTGACAGTGCCGACACAGGCCCATCATCACTCTCCTGCCCTGTATACTGACCATCTCAGTGCCGACACCGACCCATCATCACTCTCCTGCCCTGTATACTGATCTTCTGACAGTGCTGACACAGGCCCATCATTACTCTCCTTCCCTTTATACTGACCCGCTGACATTGCCGACTCTTGCCCATCATCACTCTCCTGCCCTTTATACTGACCCGCTGACATTTCCGACACATGCCCATCATCACTCTGCTGCCCTTTATACTGACTGGCCCTCTGACAGTGCCGAGACAGACCCATCATCACTCTCCTGTCCTGCATTCTGACCCGCTGACAGTGCCGACACTGACCCATCAACACTCTCCTGCCCTGTATACTGACCCACTGACAGTGCCGACACAGGCCCATCATCATTCTCCTGCCCTGTATCCTGACTGACCCGCTGTCAGGCCGTCACAGGCCCATCATCACTCTCCTGCCCTGTATACTGACCCACTGACAGTGCCGACACAGGCCCATCATCACTCTCCTGCCTTGTTTTGTTGCTCGTTTTGAGTAAGTGTGCTTAACACTCGCTTGGCTCTGTTTCTCTCTCTATGCTCTGGAGTCGCCAGGTGCCGTAAGTGACACCGTCACAAGCATCAAGGTCAAGTTCAAAGCAATAAATCTATACACCGATTAGTAAGTCCAAACCAATTATAGTTTATTATAAAACAATTATAATAATACTCATGCACACGCTAAAAACTAACTTACTTCTACCAGTAAACGACTAATACTTATCTAAGATGGAACAGCCACGGTCAGGGAACAATGCCTTCGTTCCGTTCTGGTCTGCAACTTCTTGTTACTACTGGTCGGCACGGGTATAAGTAATGCCTGGGTCAATGAAGCGATCGTCGTTTTGGCATTTACTTCTCGATGGTTGCTGCTCGATGGCTGGTATAAAAGACCGGGGTCTGGAGGCTGGAGTCGGAGGCCGGAGACAGGAGACCGAACCATGTGCGGGACCTTCTTTTATAGGTCCCAGGAGGTCCGTGCCCCTTGGGGTGGGCTTCCTCACCTGCTGGGGATCGATTGGGCTTTTTACCAATCGATATGATTTGAACCCCCCCTATCCTAGGGCCGTTCCTTGATTGCTGGGGCGGTTCTTAGGACTCATTGTCCTGGTTTCGCTGGCTCCATCATGTCTGCTTCGCTATTGAAAAGTATCGATTGACACTTGAGTGTACCTATTGTGCCCGGGACTGTCTCGGTATCACCTCATTAGTATGTAGACTGTTTTCCCATTTACAGCTCTGCCTGAACTCTGCAGCTGTCTGGAAACCGGTTTTTGCAAGTGTCTCAATGCTGAATGCTTCTGCAAGCTGTTTGGTCTTTACTATGTCCGTTTTTCCCTGCACTCTTTGCAGTTCTCCATTTTGTATACTGGTGTCCATCTTAGACGGCTACAACACCTCAGCCAGCAGCGTTTTGTCCAACGCAAAGCAGTCTATCCGGGAATACACCATATGGACATGGGAGTAGAATGAAAACTCCTTACTCCTTGGCCTCCCAAATCTCCACGGACTCTCCCCACCCCGCCCCCATTAGCTCTGATGCACAATCAGTGGACACAAAACGAAGGAATAGTCCGAATTGATGGCTTTAATCAGCAAGGTGTGCCCAGCAGCAGGAATACAGAAATGACCTGGCTGCTGGTGGAACACGGGTTCTTATACCCCGCCTCGTAGGCGGAGCTACCTTCCTCTCGACCAATGGGAATACAGAGGACAAGATACTTGGACCAATGGGCAGCGAGCCCTCTGCAACAATGGCAGCTCACACTCCCAGGTACCGTAATACCCCTAGTCATACTACCACAAGCTCCATGAACCCACTGGAGCCCCGTGGCCATAGATGACACCTTCCAAGACGGACAACACGACCGGTCCAACCTTGGATCAAGGACGGTGTTGAAATCGCCCCCCATAATCGGTCGATGTGAATCTAGATCCGAGATCTTCCCCAGTAACCGTCTCACAAACGCAGGAGAAGGTATCGGTCCCATGGGCCAGGGCGTCCATCACGTCGAAGGTGACAGCGGCCCTGGGGAGGGTCGCTCGCCCCGACATCAGGGGCTTCACCGCGACGCCCCCGGTACAGGAGGAAGGTGCTGTGACGGTCCTCAATGCCCCCCCCCCCCCTCACACACCAACCACACCGTGTCCCCCACTTGGAATGTCATGTTGACACTGTCGAGGTAGAGGTAGGGTTTCGTCAATCTGCCGACAATGATCAGAGACGGAGAGAGAGAACGAGGGAGAGAGAGAAAGAGAGGGAGGGAGGGAGGTTCAGAACTTTCCAATATCACTCCCAGGCTCCACTACCTCCCTATCTCTGTAACCTCCTCCAGCCCCTACAATTCTCATCCTTCGGTTCAAATCCCTCCCTCGCTCCCCTCCCTATCTCTGTAACCTCCTCCAGCTTCTACAATTCTCATCCTCCTGTTCAAATCCCACCCTCCCTCCCTATCTGTAACCTCCTCCAGCCCCTACAATTCTCATCCTCCTGTTCAAATCCCTCCCTCGCTCTCCTCCCTATCTCTGTAATCTCCTCCAGCCCCTACAATTCTCATCCTCCTGTTCAAATACCTCCCTCGCCCCCTTCCTCCTGATATCTGTAACCTCCTCCAGCTACTACAATTATCATCTTCCTGTTCAAATCCGTCCCTCGCTCCCTGTCTCTGAAACCTCCTCCAGCCCTGACAATTCTCATCCTGCTCTTAACTTCCTCCCTTGTTAACCCTCCCTCCCTAACTCTGTAACTACCTCCAGCCCTACAATTCTCATCCTCCTGTTCAAATCTCTCCCTCATTCACCCTCCCTCTCTATCTATGTAACCTCCTCCAGCCCCTACAATTCTCATCCTCATGTTCAAATCCCTACCACGCCTCCCTCCCTCCCTATTTCTGTAACCTCCTCTATCTCCTACAATTCTCACCCTCCTGTTCCGTTACCTACGTCGCTCCCTCCTTCACTATCTACGTAACCTCATCCAGCCACTACAATTCTCATCTTCACGTTCAAATCCCTCCCTCGCGCCCCTCCATCCCTATCTCTGTAACCTCCTGCAGCCCTGAAAATTTCATCCACCTGTTCAAATCCCTCTCTCGTTCATCCTCCATATCTCTGTAACCTCCTCCAGCCTCTACAATTCTCCTCCTCCTGTTCAAATCCCTCGCTGGGCTCCCTCCTTATCTACGTAACTTCCTCCAGCTCCTACAATTCTCCTCCTCCTGTTCAAATCCCTCGCTGGGCTCCCTCCTTATCTCTGTAACTTCATCCAGCTCCTACAATTCTCCTCCTCCTGTTCAAATCCCTCGCTGGCATCCCTCCTTATCTCTGTAACTTCCTTCAGCTCCTATAATTCTCCTCCTCCTGTTCAAATCCCCTCTCGTCCGCTTCCCTCACTCCCTATCTCTCTATCCTCTTCAGGCCCCTGCAATTCTCCTCCTCCTGTTCAATTCCCTCCTTCGCTCACTCCTTCTCTATCCCTCCATATACTTGTTTGCCCCAATTCATAGAATCATGGACTACCTAAAGAGCAGGATGAGGCCATTCGCTCCATCGATTCTGCACCAACCCTCGGACAGAGCACCCTACTTAAGACCACGTCTCCATCCTATCACCACAACCCAGTAACCCGACCTAACCTTTTGTTGACAAAGAAGCAATTTATCCTGGCCAATCCACCCAACCTGCCCAGTTTTGGGCTGTGGGATGAAACCGGGGCAACCGGAGGAAACCCACGCAGACACTGAGAGAAAGTGTAAACTTCACACGGACACTCCCATGAGGCCAGAATTGAACCCGGATCCCTCAAGCTGAGGCAGCTGTGTTAACCACTGTGTCACCGTGCTGCCCACGTTGCTTATTACTAGTTTATTGTCTGTTTGCTGATTACTTCCTGCTGTCTCCGTGGAGCCACTACTACCAGTGGTTTCCCAACAAACACGGTGGACCGCGCCTGCCTGCATGCTTTGCAGTTCCTTCGCACCCCCACCCACCCCTTTAGCACTTTCCATAGCCTCGGCAATCTCCTGGGTGACACAGCAGCACAGTGGTTAGCACAGTTACTTCACAGCTCCAGGGTCCCAGGTTCGATTCCCGGCTTGGGTCACTGTCTGCGCGGAGTCTGCACATTTCCTCCGTTTCTGCGTGGGTTCCCTCCGGGTGCTCCGGTTTCCTCCCACAGTGCAAACATGTGCAGGTTACTTGGATTGGCCGCGTTAAATTGCCGGCAGGTTACGTGGGATTACAGACGATAGGGTGGCGGAGTGGGGCCCGTGAAGGGTGGTCTTTCAGCGGGTCGGTGCAGACATGATGGGCCAAATGGCCACTTCTGCACTGTAGGAATTCAATGTACCACTGCCTCCAGCAGGGCAGATTTTGACTCTCTCACCTTCCCTCTCCCTATTCACTCCCATCCCTCTTGCTAATTGCCCATCCTCCTCTCTGCATTCCTATTCCACATTAATATCCTTCACCGCTCTCTGATCAGCCCGTGTCCTTTTGATGCTTGTTGATCCGGAGCTGATGCCAGTCTCCATTTCACTGTTCCCACGCTGATCTGATGAATGGCTGTGAGCTCCGATTACAGCCTGCACCAACTAACTGAGAAATCCCATCACACGCTCCAGTCAATTCCACACCTACGGCATTCTCACCTGGGACAGAGACCTTCCAGGCCCCACCGACAGTTCTTGCAATCTAAAAGATCAGATCCAGAGTCCATTGAAAAATTGAAATGAAAATTGCTTATTATCACAAGCGGGCTGCAAATGAAGTTACTGTGAAAAGCCCCTCGTCGCCACATTCCGGCTGCTGTTTGGAGAGGCTGGGGCGATAATTGAACCGTGCTGCTGGCCTGCCTTGGTCTGCTTCAAACGCCAGCTTTCATCCTGTGCTAAACCAGCCCAACTGGAAGACAATTCCTCCCCCCATTCCACTCATTCAAATTTTCAAAGATTGCAGATTTCAACTAACAATTAGACATCTTCCATGTATCTTTATGCAACCTTCCACAATCCCCGCCAACACATCACTGTCCTTTTACAACAGACGTTCCCCATCTCCCATGACCAGTCCAAATAGATTTCCCCTTGTATCCAACAACAGATGCAAGAATAAACAGATCACGTGAATAAAAACATAAAATGGCTGCCAAGTCTGTCCGCTCCTGTGGAGAGGCACAGGGTTGGTGTCAGTGGTCAGCATCCTTACATCAGGCAGTTGATGTTCCCGCTCTCTCACAGTTACTCGCTCTGCAGCTCGCAGTGCACAGCTGCACTTCAAGATGAGTAAAGAACATTCACATGGAGCTGCAAGCAAGGGCAGAATACACTGAGGCCTGTCTTTTATTACACTGCTGTATCATCTTTTATTACATTTATCTGTGTGTTTTGATATACTACATAATGTAACGTGTGTTACTCAAACCTTGGTTGCTGATGAGGTTTCTCAATCTCGATGAGGAAAACTCGAACTCGTCCAGTCGTAACAAAAGGTGTATTGAGTAACTATAAAAATAATTGCGTGAGTTCTTTACTTTAACATTGATACTAGTGATAAGGTCAACAAGATTTAACTACAGTAACTATGCTTGACTACACGAACCATCTGAGCTAATCTACACTCCTGTCCTGGTCACTGTACACCCGAAAGCGAGAGTGAGAGGCACAACGCGGTTGCTTTTATACCCCTGTTGGTCCGGCCCTCGACTGATGATCTGGAGCTATTGATTAATCCCTTATGTACATGCACAAATAGATCACTACAGTCTGAACAGGGAACTGACCCACTTAAAACTGGAGAGGGACATGACCCACTCAGATCTGGATAGGGAAAAGAAGCAGTCAAATCTGTATTGGCAACTGACCCACTCAATACTGGACAGATAAATGACACACGCACATCTGTACAGAGGAAGGTCACACTGGGCTGGACTCTCCGCAGCTCTGCGCTGAAATCGTGTTTGGCACGGGGGGGGGCGGAGAATCAACTTTCCCGATAGAATCGCCCAGTGACGGTGCAGCAATTCTCTGGATCCCGAATATCCAAGCATCCACAAATTACTTTGCCAGCAATACTCCGCTGCCAATCGGCTGAGTTCCCGACAGTGTGGAACTAACATTGTATGGCGGCTCGGGACTCTGGCGTTGCGGCTGTGGACTCAGTCCGTGGCTGCCCTGGTGGGGAGGGGGGGGGGGGGGACCGGGCACCCGTGGTACTTTATGGGTGGCCGGGTCACAAATCGGGCGCGTCTGATACAGGCGCATGTGGTTGATCGGTGGGACCGACATTACAGAACTGCCTCAATGGTGCGAGTCTGCCGTGGTGCTCGGAGCAGCTGCTGGAGGTCGCCGCAGTGCGTATGCGCGGACTCAAGTGCGGGGGCCCATATCTGCAGATAAAGCTGCATGAATTGCTCCGGGTCCATGCTCGTCCCCTGACGGTAAATTAGTCGGTCTATCTTTTTTGAGGACACTCGGGAGTGCAATGCCAGCGTTTCTACAACAACGTGGGGAAATAGTCCCATTTTGGGAAAAACAAGACCACTGAATTCTGTACAGGGGAAAGGCAAACTCAGCTCTCTATAGAGGAAAGATCGTCTCAATTCTGTACAGGGAAAGACATACACCAATCTGTAAAGGGGAAAGACAGACTCAATTCTGCACAGGGGAAAGATCGACTCAATTCTGCACAGGGGAAATATATACCCAAATCTAAGGCGGGGAAAGACACATTCAATTCTGCACAGGGGAAATTACGACTCAATTCTGCACAGGGGAAAGACCAACTCAATTCAGTACAGGTGAAAGACATACCAAACTGTAATAAGGAAAGGGACACTCAATTCTGTACAGGGGAAAGACACATTAAAATAAGGACAGCAGAAATACACAGTCTAATCTGTCCAGGGAAAAGTCGCACTCAATTCTACACAAGGGAAAGTACGACTCAATTTTGTGCAGGGGAAAGACACACTCAATTCAGTACAGATGAAAAAAACGACTCAATTCTCTACAAGGGAAAGACACACTCAATTCTGTACAAGGGAAAGACACGCACAAAATCTGTACGGGGAAAGATACTCCCAAAAATGTACATGGGGAAGGCACACCTAAATATTTAAAGGGTCAAGACCGACTCAATAATTAACAAGAGGAAGGCACACTCAAATTTGTACAGGAGCAAGACACACACAAACCTGTACAGGGGAAAGGCAGATGCAAATCTCTCCAGGGGAAAGACGCACTCAATCTGTACAAGGGAAAGACCCACTCAGCTCTGTACAGGGGAAAGACCGACTCAGCTCTGTACAGGAGAATAGCAGACTCCATTCTGTACAGGGTAAAGACAGACTCAAATCTGTCCAGGGGAAAGACACACGCAAATCTGTGCAGGGCAAAGGCCGACTCAAATCTGTACAAGGGAAAGA
This sequence comes from Scyliorhinus canicula, assembly GCF_902713615.1. Taxonomy (NCBI): domain Eukaryota; kingdom Metazoa; phylum Chordata; class Chondrichthyes; order Carcharhiniformes; family Scyliorhinidae; genus Scyliorhinus; species Scyliorhinus canicula. Next base: position 19,423 of record NW_024055514.1, read on the forward strand.
CACACTCAAATTTGTACAGGTGAAAGACAAACTCAAATCTGCACAGCTTAAAGACACGCACAATTCTGCACAAGTAAAGAAACAGTCAAACCTGTACAGGAGCAAGACACACTCAAATCTGTACAGGGGAAAGACCCACAGCTCTGTACAGGGAAATACCCACTCAGCTCTGCACAGGAGAAAGACACATTAAAATCAGTACAGGGTAAAAGCCGACTCAAATTTGTACAGGGCAAAGACACACTCAATTCTGGACAGGGGAAAGACACACTCAAATCTGTACAGGGCAAAGACACTCAATTCTGGACAGGAGAAAGACACACTCGATTCTGTACAGGCGAAATAACCTATTCAATCCTCTACAAGGGAAAGACTCACTCAATTCTGTACAAGGGAAAGATATACCCAAATCTGTACAGGGGAAAGGAAACAATTCTGTACAGGGGGAGGGCAGCACGGTGGCCAAGTGGTTAGCATAGCTGCCTCACGGCGCCGAGGTCCCAGGTTCGATCCCGGCTCTGGGTCACTGTAAGTGTGGCGTTTGCACATTCTCCCCGTGTCTGCATGGGTTTCGCCCCCAAAACCCAAAAATGTGCAGAGAAAGTGGATTGGCCATGCTAAATTGCCCATTAATTGGAAAAAAATAATTGGGTAATCTCAGTTAAAATGAATTTTTAAAAATTCTGTGCAGGGGAAAGACACATAGAAATCGGTGCAGGGGAAAGACAGACTCAATTCTGTACAGGGAAAGCCAGACTCAATTCGGTACTGGGGAAATACACACTCAATTCTGCGCAGGGGAAAGACACACTCAAATCTGTACAGGGAGAAACGCTGACTCAATTTAATATAGGAAAAGGCACACTCAAATCTGTACAGGGGAAAAACACACTGAATTCTGCACAGGGTGAAGACACACTCAAATCTGTAGAGGCGGAAGACACACAAATCTGTACAGGGGAAAGACACACTCAATTCTGTACGGGGAAAGGCTGACTCAATTCTGTACAGGGGAAAGACACACGCAATTCTGTACAGGGGAAAGACACACTCAGCTCATACTGGGGAAAGACACATTCAAATCTGTACAGGGGAAAGACACACACAATTCTGTACAGGGGAAAGACTGACTCAATTCTGTACAGGGGAAAGACACACGCAATTCTGTACAGGGGAAAGACACACAAATCTGTACAGGGGAAAGACACACGCAATTCTGTACAGGGGAAAGGCTGGCTCAATTCTGTACAGGGGAAAGACACACTCAGCTCTGTACAGGGGAAAGACACATTCAATTCTGTACAGGGGAAAGACCAACTCAATTCTGTACAGGCGAAATAACCTACTCAATTCTCTACAAGGGAAAGACACATTCAATTCTGTACACGGGAAAGATATACCCAAATCTGTACAGGGAAAAGGGACACTCAATTCTGTGCAGGGGAAAGACGCATTAAAATCTGTGCGGGGAAAGACTAAATCAATTCTGTACAGGGGAAGACACACTCAAATATGTACAGGGCAAGGCTGACTCAATATGTACAGGCGAAAGACACACTCAAATCTGTACAGGGGATAGACACTCAAATATGTACAGGTAAAAGGTCGTCTCAGCTCTGTAAAAAGGAAAGGCACACTCAATTCTATACAGGGGAAAGCCAAACTCAATTCTGTACAGGGGAAAGTCACACTCTATTCTGGACAGCGGAAAGACCAACTCAATTCTGTACAGGGGAAAGACCAACTCAATTCTTTACAGGGGAAAGACACACTCTATTCTGTACAGGGGAAAGACACACTCTATTCTGTACAGGGGAAAGACACACTCTATTCTGCACAGGGTAAAGACCAACTCAATTCTGTACAGGGGAAATAACCTACACAATTCTGTACGGGTGAAAGACACACTTAAATGTCTACAGGGAACAGACACACTCAAATCTGTGCAGGGGAAAGACACACTCAAATCTGTACAGGGGAAAGACACACCCAAATCTTTACAGGGGAAAGGTCCTCTCAGTTCTTTACAGGGGAAAGACACACTCAATTCTTTACAGGGGTGAGATACACTCAATTCTGTACAATGGTATGAGACACTCAATTCTTTACAGGAGTGAGACACACTCAATTCTGTACTGGGGTAAGACACACTCAATTCTGTACAGGGGAAAGACAAACTCAATTCTGTTCAGGTGAAATACACACTCAATCCTGTACAGGGGAAAGACAAATTCAATTATGTTCAGCTGAAAGACACACATCAAATCTGTACAGGGGAAATACACACTCAAATCTGTACAGGGGAAAGACACACCCAAATCTTTACAGGGGAAAGGTCGTCTCAGTTCTGTACAGGGGAAAGACACACTCAATTCTTTACAGGGGTGAGATACACTCAATTCTGTACAATGGTATGAGACACTCAATTCTTTACAGGAGTGAGACACACTCAATTCTGTACTGGGGTAAGACACACTCAATTCTGTACAGTGGAAAGACAAACTCAATTCTGTTCAGGTGAAAGACACACTCAATCCTGTACAGGGGAAAGACAAATTCAATTATGTTCAGCTGAAAGACACACATCAAATCTGTACAGGGGAAAGGCATGCACACAATCTACAGATTGGTAATGCACGATCAATTGTACAAAGACTCAGGTGGGATATAATTGTGGCTTTATTGCAGTAAGATGCGTTGCCTCTCACAGCAGCTGGAAAAATGGCTGCCGAATAGAGGATTCGCACATTTATACTCATCCTACTGGGCGGAGCCAGCAGGCAGGGGCTACCGGCAAACCTGTAGTACAGGTCCGACCGTACGTCACCTAATACAGGTGTAACAGTAGTTTACCACATTCACCCGTTAAAAATGAGTCCGGCGGGGTGGTGGAGAACTATATACAGTAGTGAATTCATGTACAGTGTTTTATCAGGGAAAATAAATAATTGTTCTTTGAAAGTCCGGTGCCAGCTAGAAATTCAACGGGTCTGGTGCCTTGACGTTCCGCTGGGAGCGACGTAGCGGTGGCAGCGACAGCAATGCTGGCGATGTTGATGCTGGCCTGATGTTGATGACTCCGAGAGTGTGTCGAAATCCTCTTCGTCCTCTGGCGTGGGCAGGGGAAGGAGGGATGGTCCTGTTGGGGTTTATGTTGGGAGTGCCAGTGGAGGGGAGGGTGGTGCAGAGCCGGAGAAGTGTGTATGGGTGGAACCTGCTGGTGCCAGGTCCCTGAGGTAGACAGTATCTTGGCGGCCGTCGGTGTACACCATATAGGCATACTGGGGGTTGGCATGCGGCAAGTGTACTCGCTGCACCAACAGGTCCGCCTTGTGGAGAAGGACGTGCCTACGGAGCACGACCGGTCCTAGAGCTGCGACCCAAGTCGGGAGCGACACCCCGGATGTGGACTTCCTGGGGAAGGCGAACAGACCTTCGTGAGGTGTGTTATTTGTAGCGCTGCACAGTAGTGACCGGATGGGGTGTAGTACATCAGGGAGGACGTCCTGCCAGCGAGAGGCTGGGAGGTTCCTGGACCGTAGGGCCAGTTGGACGGCCCTCCATACCGTCCTGTTCTCCCTTTCCACCTGCCCGTTTCCCCAGGGATTATAGCTGGTTGTCCTGCTGGAGGCGATACCCCTGCTGAGCAGGAGCTGACGCAGCTCATCATTCATGAAGGAGGATCCCCTGTCACTGTGGATGTAGGCGGGGCAACAGAATAGAGCGAAGATTATGTTTAGGGCTTTGATGATAGTGGCAGATGTATATCGGGCCATAGGATGGCGAAGGGGAATCCGGAATACTCAACGACCACACTGAGAATATACGTGTTTCGGCCGGTGGAGGGGAGGGGCCCTTTGAAACCCACGTTGAGGCGTTCAAAGGGCAGGGAGGCCTTCACCAGGCGCACGGTCTGGCCGGTAGAAGGGCAGCTTGCACTCCGCACAGACCTGGCAGTCTCTGGTGACTGTCCACACTTCCTAGACGGAGTAGGGCAGATTGCGAGCCTTGGACAGATGGTACAATTGTGTGACCCCCCGGGTGACAAAGGCTGTTGTGCAGGGCCCGGAGTCGGTCCACTTGTGCGCTGGCACATGTACCTCGGGATAGGACGTCTGGGCGCTCGTTGAGTTTGCCGGGGTGATACAAAATGTCATAATTATAGGCGGAGAACTCGATTATCCACCGTAAGATTTTCTTGTTTTTGATCTTGCCCCGCTGCGTGTTGTTAAACATGAAGGCTACCGACCGTTGGTCAGTGAGGAGAGTGAATCTCCTGCCGGCCAGGTAATGCCTCCAGTGCCGCACCGCTTCAACGATGGCTTAGGCCTCTTTTTCAACGGATGATTGCCGAATTCCAGAGGCATGAAGGGTGCGGGAAAAGAATGCCACGGGTCTTCCTGCCTGATTGAGGGTGGCGGCAAGTGCAACGTCTGATACGTCGCTTTCTACTTGGAAGGGCAGTGTCTCGTCTACTGTGTGCACCCCGGCCTTGTCTATATCAGCTCTGATACGGGCGAAGGCCTGTTGTGCGTTGGCCGTCAGGGGAAAGTAGATGGACTGAATGAGTGGGAGGGCCTTGTCCGCATTGTTTGGGACCCACTGGGCGTAGCAGAAGAACACCAGGCAGCGTTTGAGGGCCTTGGGGCAGTGGGGGAGGGGAAGCTCCAGTTGGGGGCGCATGCGGTCGGGATTGGGCACCAGAACTCCATTCTGGATCACATAGCCGAGGATGGCTAAGCGAGTTGTGCTGAACACGCCCTTCCCATTGTTGTAGGTGTGGTTGAGGAGAGTGGCGGTGTGGAGGAATTTGGCAAGGTTGGCGTTGTGGTCCTGCTGATCGTGGCAGCAGATGGTGACGTTGTCTCGGTACGGGAAGGTGGCCCGCAAACCGTACCGGTCGTCCATTTGATCCATCTCCCTTTGGAAGACCGAAACCCCGTTAGTGACGCCGAAGGGAACCCTGAGGAAGTGATAGAGATGACCGCGCACCTCAAAAGCAGTGTATGGACGGTCTGATTTACGGATGGGGAGCTGGTGGTAGGCGGATTTGTGGTCTATCATTGAGAAAACCCGGTACTGCGCAATCTGATTGACCATATCAGATATCCGTGGGATATCGTGGGTACGCCTCGAGCTGTGTGTACCGGTTGATAGTCTGGCTGTAGTCCATGACCATTCTGTTTTTCTCCTCAGTTTTAACGATTACCACTTGGGCTCTCCAGGGGCTGTTGCTGGCCTCGATGATGCCTTCCCGAAGCAACCACTGGACCTCGGAACTGACTAAGATCTTGTCCTGGTTTCTGTACCATCTGCTTCTGGTAGCAACGGGTTTGCAATCCGGAGTTAGTCTGGCAAAGAGGGAGGGTTGGCCGACCTTTAGTGTCGGGAGGCCGCACACCGTGAGGGGTGGTAGAGGCCCACCGAATTTGAGGGAAAGGCACTGTAGATTGCTCTGGATGGCCAGGCCTAGTAGATTTGCAGCGCAGAGATTAGGAAGGACGGAAGGCGGAAGCCGCTGAATTCTATGCCCTGGACTGTGAGAGTAACCGTGCAGAACACCTGGATTGCGACGGAATGGGATCCGGACGCCAGGGAGATTCTTTGATTGGCGGGGTGGACTGCGAGGGAGCAGCACCTTACCGTATCTGGGTGGATGAAGCTTTCGGTGCTCCTGGAGTCCAGCAGGCAAGAGGACACGTGACCGTCGATTCTCACATTGGTTGAAGTGGTTGACAGGTTGAACGGACGAGACTGATCGATCGTCACTGAGAAAAAAATGAAAAATGAAAATCGCTTATTGTCACGAGTAGGCTTCAATGAAGTTACTGTGAAAAGCCCCTAGTCGCCACATTCCGGCGCCTGTCCGGGGAGGCTGGTACGGGAATCGAACCGTGCTGCTGGCCTACTTGGTCTGCTTTAAAAGCCAGCGATTTAGCCTTGTGAGCTAAACCAGCCCCTAGGCGAGATGCGGTCGGCCGTCGCTGGTTACAGAAGATGGAGACCGTGGATGGCCAGGGCGTGGAATGCTGTTGGCGTCCATACCCCGTGGGGAAGACAAGATGGCGGCACCTGAAGTTCCTGCGGGGGACAAAATGGCAGCGCCCATGGGCTGCACATGGACTGAGGGGGGATGGCGGAGCCCACTGGCCGCGAGTGGCCCCGGGAGGTGAAGATGGCGGCACCCACCGTCCGCGAGTGGCCCCGGGAGGGGAAGATGGCGGCACCCACTGTCCACGAGTGGCCCCGGGAGGGGAAGATGGCGGCTCCCACTGTCCGCGAGTGGCCCGGGTAGGGGAAGATGGCGGCTCCCACTGTCCGCGAGTGGCCCGGGGAAGGGAAGATGGCGGCTCCCACTGTCCGCGAGTGGCCCGGGGAGGGGAAGATGGCGGCTCCCACTGTCCGCGAGTGGCCCCGGGAGGGGAAGATGGCGGCTCCCACTGTCCGCGAGTGGTCCCGGGAGGTGAAGATGGCGGCTCCCACTGTCCGCGAGTGGCCCCGGGAGCTGAAGATGGCGGAGCCCACACTCCGCGAGTGGTCCGGGGAGGTGAAGATGGCGGCTCCCACTGTCCGCGAGCGAAATGAAATGAAAAAATGAAAATCGCTTATTGTCACGAGTAGGCTTCAAATGAAGTTACTGTGAAAAGCCCCTAGTCGCCACATTCCGGCGCCTGTTCGGGGAGGCTGTTACGGGAATCGAACCGTGCTCCTGGCTTGTTTTGGTCTGCTTTCAAAGCCAGCGATTAGCCCTGTGAGCTAAACAGCCCCTGTGGCCCCGGGAGGTGAAGATGGTGGAGCCCACTCCGCGAGTGGCCCGGGGAGGGGAAGATGGCGGCTCCCACTGTCCGCGAGTGGCCCCGGGAGGTGAAGATGGCGGCTCCCACTGTCCGCGAGTGGCCCAAGGAGGGGAAGATGGTGGCGGAACCCACTGTCCCCATTGTGTGTAGGTCAGGGGGTGAGTGCGATAGCAGCACCTGCGCGAGCCTGGAACACCGCGGCGAAATGCCCATTTTTGCCGCAAGCCATGCAAATGGCAGTGAGGGCTGAGCCGCGTTGGCAGAGGTGCTTCTGCTGGCCGCAGAAGTAACATTGGTGACCCGCGGGGTGCGCGGGTTGGCACGTGGCGCAGGCGTACTGGCTAGGTAAAGCACCGGCTGGGGCTGCAGTCTGTGGGGTCCACGAGGGATAGGAGGGGTGGGCCGCTTGGCTGGAGGGGTAGGCCTGAGCATTATGTGAGGTGACCATCATGGAGAGTGCTAGCTTTTTAGTGTCAGCCAGGTCGAGCCTGGCCCCTTACAACAGTCTTTGGCGTATGAGATCCGACCCAATACCCGTTACAAATGCATCGCGCATATGAAGGTTGGAATGTTCTGTGGCCGTTACGTCCTGACAGTCACAGTCCCAGACAAGTGGGATTAGGGCCCGCTAGAAGCCTTCTATGGACTCACCAGGGGGTTGAGAGCGAGTGGCTAGTACATGTCTGGCGAAGAGTGTGTTTGTTTACTGTGCGTAGCTTTCTTTGAGGAGCGCTGTGGCGTCTGCGTAATTCGGGACTCCTGGATTAGGGGAAACACGCTGGAGCCCAACATTGAGTACAGGATCTGTACCTTCTGAGCCTCCGTCAGAGGGGTGGTCGCTGAGTTGACATAGGCCTCGAAGCAAGCTAGCCACTGATTAATGTCCTTTATGGCATCGCTTCATTGCGGATCAGGCTGCAGGTAATCTGGTTTGATTCGTAGGCCCATCTTTTAGAAAATCATACTGCAATAAATTGATGCACGATCAATTGTACAAAGACTAAGGTTGGATATAACTGTGGCTTTATTGTAGTAAGATGTGTGGCCTCCCACAATAGCTGGCGAAATGGCTGCCAAATGGGGGACATGCAAATTTATACTCCTCCTATTGGGCGGAGCCAGCAGGCAGGGGCTACCGGCGAACCTGTAGTACAGGTCCTACTGTACATCACCGAATACAGGTGGAACAAGGTTTACCACATACGGGGAAAGACACACTCAATTCTGTATAGGGAAAGGGACACACAAGTTTGTAAAGGGTAAAGACCGAGTCAATTCTGTACAGGAGCAAAACACACCCAAATCTGTCAAGGGGAAAGGCACACTCAATCTGTCCAGGGGAAAGACACACCCAAATCAGTCCAGGGGAAAGACGCACTCAATCTGAACAGGGGAAAGGCAGACTCAATTCTGGACAGGGAAAGAACGACACAATTCTGGACAGAAGAATGACACACAACTCTGTAAAGGGGAAAGACAGCCTCAATCTGTACAGGGGAAAACACACTCAAATCTGTACAGGGCAAAGACACACTCAGTTCTGTGCAGGGGAATGTCGACTCAAGCCTGAAGTGGGGAAAGACAGACTCTAATCTGTAACTGGGGAAAGACACACTCAAATCTGTACAGAGTAAAGACACACTCAAATCTGTACAGGGTAAAGACACACTCAAATCTGCACAGGGGAAAGCCATACTCAAATCTGTACAGGGGAAAGACACACTCAAATCTGTACTGGGGAAAGGAACATTCAAATCTGTACACGTAAAGGTACATTCAAATCTACTGAGGAAACCACACACAAATCTGTACAGGGGAAAGACACAATCAGCTCACTACTGGGGAAAGACAATCTCAACTCTGTACAGCGGAAAGACACATTCAGCTCTCTACTCGGGAAACCACAATCACATCTGCACAGGGTAAAGACACATTCAAATCTGTACAAGGTAAAGACACAATCAAATCTGTGCTGGGGAAAACACACTCAACTCTGTACAGGATAAATATACATTAAAATCTTAACAGGGTAAAGACACATTCAAATCTGTACAGAGTAAAGACACATTCAAATCTGAACAGGGGAAAGACACAATCAGCTCTCTACAGGGGAAAGACACACTCAAATCTGTACCGTGTAAAGACACATTCAAATCAGTACAGGGGAAAGACACTTTCAAATCTGTGCAGGGGAAAGACACATTCAAATCTGTACAGGGGAAAGACACACACAAATCTGTACAGGGTAAAGACACACTCAAATCTGTACAGGGTAAAGACACACTCAAATCTGTACTGGGGAAAACACACTCAAATCTGTACAGGGTAAATATACATTCAAATCTGTACAGGGTAAAGACACATTCAAATCTGAACAGGGTAAAGACACATTCAAATCTGTACAGGGGAAATACACGTTCAAATCTGTGCAGGATAAAGACACACTCAGCTCTCTACTTGGGAAAGACACTCAAATCTGTACAGGGGAAAGACACATTCAAATCTGTGCAGGGGAAAGACACACTCAGCACTCTCCAGGGAAAAGACTCACTCAAAACTGTTCATGGGAAAGTCACGTTCAAATCTGTACAGGGGTAAAACACATTCAAATCTGTACAGGGGAAAGACACAATCAGCTCTCAACTGGGGAAAGACACACTCAAATCTGTAAAGGGGAAAGACACATTCAGCTCTCCACTGGGGAAACCACACTCAAATCTGCATAGGGTAAAGACACATTCAAATCTGTACAGGGGAAAGACACACTCAGCTCTCTACTTGGGAAAGACACTCAAATCTGTACAGGGGAAAGACACATTCAAATCTGTACAGGGGAAAGACACACACAAATCTGTACAGGGGAAAGGCGCACCCATATCTGTACAGGGGAAAGACACACTCAGCTCTCAAATGGGGAAAGACACACTCAAATCTGTACAGGGGGAAAACACATTCAAATCCGTTCAGGGGAAAGACACATACAAATCTGTACAGGGGGAAGACACATTCAAATCTGTACAGGGGAAAGACACAATCAGCTCTACACTGGGGAAAGACACACTCAAATCTCTACAGGGGAAAGACACATTCAGCTCTCTACTCGGGAAACTACTATCAAATCAGCACAGGGTAAAGACACATTCAAATCAGTACAAGGGAAAGACACAATTAAATCTGTGCTGGGGAAAACACACTCAAATCTGTACAGGGTAAATATACATTAAAATCTGTACAGGGTAAAGACACATTCAAATCTGTACAGGGTAAAGACACATTCAAATCTGTACAGGGGAAAGACACAATCAGCTCTCTACTGGGAAAATACACACTCAAATCTGGACCGTGTAAAGACACATTCATATCAGGACAGGGGAAATACACATTCAAATCTGTGCAGGATAAATACACCCTCAGCTCTCTACTTGGGAAAGACACTCTAATCTGTACAGGGGAAAGACACATTGAAATCTGTGCAGGGGAAAGACACATTCAAATCTGTACAGGGGAAAGACACACACAAATCTGTACAGGGTAAATACACACTCAAATCTTCACAGGGGAAAGACACACTCAGCTCTCTGCTGGGGAAAGAACATTCAAATCTGTACAGGGTAAAGACACTCAAATCTGTCCAGGGGAAAGACACACAGCACTCTACTGAGGAAAGCACACACAAAATTGTACAGGGGAAAGACACATTCAATTCTGTACAGGGGAAATACACATTCAAATCTGTACAGGGGAAATACACAATCAAACCTGTACTGGGAAAACACGCTCAAATCTGTACAGGGTAAATATACATTCAAATCTGTACAGGGTTAAGACACATTCAAATCTGTACAGGGTAAAGACACATTCGAATCTGAACAGGGGAAAGAAACAATCAGCTCTCAAATGGGGAAAGACACACTCAAATCTGTACAGGGGAAAGACACAATCGAATCTGTACTGGGGAAACCACACTCAAATCTGTACAGGAGAGAGACACACGCCGCTCTCTACTGGGGTAAGACACACTCAAATCTGTGCGAGGAAAAGACACACTCAAATTTGTACCCTGTAAAGACACATTCAAATCTGTACAGGGAAAAGACACATTCAAATTTGTACGGGGAAAATACATATTCAAATCTGTTCAGGGGAAAGACACATTCAAATCTGTACAGGCGAAAGACACACACAAATCTGTACAGGGTTAAGACACAGTCAAATCTGTACAGGGGAAAGACACACTCAGCTCACTACTGGGGAAAGACACACTCAAATCTTTACAGGGGAAAGACACATTCAAATCAGTTCAGGGGAAAGACACATTCAAATCTGTACAGGGGGAAGAAACATTCAAATCTGTACGGGGAAAGACACAATCAGCTTTCTACTGGGGAAAGACACACTCAAATCTGTACAGTGGAAAGACACATTCAGCTCTCTACTGGGGAAACCACACTCAAATCTGCACAGGGTAAAGACACATTCAAATCTGTACAGGGGAAAGACATAATCAAATCTGTACTGGGGCAAACACACTCAAATCTGTACAGGGTAAATATACATTCAAATCTGTACAGGGTAAAGATACATTCAAATCTGTACAGGGTAAAGACACTTTCAAATCTGTACAGGGAAAAGACACATTCAAATCTGTTCAGGGGAAAGACACATTCAAATCAGTACAGGGGAAAGACACACACAAATCTGTACAGGGTAAAGACACACTCAAATATGTACAGGGGAAAGACACACTCAGCTCTCAACTGGGGAAAGACACACTCAAATCTGTACAGGGGAAAGACACACTCAGCTCTCTACTGGGGAAACCACACTCATATCTGCACAGGGTAAAGACACATTCAAATCTGTACAAGGTAAAGACACATTCAAATCTGTACAGGGGAAAGACACAATCAGCTCTCTACTGGGGAAAGACACACTCAAATCTGTACCGCGTAAAGACACATTCAAATCATTACAGGAGAAATACACATTCAAATCTGTGCAGAATAAATTTACCCTCAGCTCTCTACTTGGGAAAGACTCTCAAATCTGTACAGGGGAAAGACACATTCAAATTGTGCAGGGGAAAGACACATTCAAATCTGTAGGGGAAAGACACACTCAAATCTGTACAGGGTAAAGACACACTCAAATCTATACAGCGGAAAGACACACTCAGCTCTCTGCTGGGGAAAGAAAATTCAAATCTGTACAGGGTAAAGTCACTCAAATCTGTCCAGGGGAAAGACACACAGCACTCTACTGAGGAAACCAGACACAAATCTGTACAGGGGAAAGACACAATCAGCTCACTACTGGAGAAAGACACACTCAAATCTGTACCGTGTAAAGACACATTCAAATCAGTACAGGGGAAAGACACTTTCAAATCTGTGCAGGGGAAAGACACATTCAAATCTGTACAGGGGAAAGACACACACAAATCTGTACAGAGTAAAGACACACTCAAATCTCTACAAGGGAAAGACTCAATCAAATCTGTACTGGGGAAAACACACTCAAATCTGTACAGGGTAAATATACATTCAAATCTGTACAGGGTAAAGACACATTCAAATCTGAACAGGGTAAAGACACATTCAAATCTGTACAGGGGAAATACACGTTCAAATCTGTGCAGGATAAAGACACACTCAGCTCTCTACTTGGGAAAGACACTCAAATCTGTACAGGGGAAAGACACATTCAAATCTGTGCAGGGGAAAGACACATTCAAATCTGGACGGGGAAAGACACACACAAATCTGTACAGGGGGAAGACACATTCAAATCTGTACAGGGGAAAGACACAATCAGCTCTACACTGGGGAAAGACACACTCAAATCTGTACAGGGGGAAGACACATTCAAATCTGTACAGGGGAAAGACACAATCAGCTCTACACTGGGGAAAGACACACTCAAATCTGTACAGGGGAAAGACACATTCAGCTCTCTACTCGGGAAACCACTATCAAATCAGCACAGGGTAAAGACACATTCAAATCAGTACAAGGGAAAGACGCAATTAAATCTGTGCTGGGGTAAACACACTCAAATCTGTACAGGGTAAATATACATTCAAATCTGTACAGGGGAAAGACACATTCAAATCTGTACAGGGTAAAGACACATTCAAATCTGCACAGGGGAAAGACACAATCATCTCTCTACTGGGAAAATACACACTCAAATCTGGACCGTGTAAAGACACATTCAAATCAGGACAGGGGAAATACACATTCAAATCTGTGCAGGATAAATACACCCTCAGCTCTCTACTTGGGAAAGACACTCTAATCTGAACAGGGAAAGACACATTGAAATCTGTGCAGGGGAAAGACACATTCAAATCTGTACAGGGGAAAGACACACACAAATCTGTACAGGGTAAAGACACACTCAAATCTGTACTGGGTAAAGACACTCAAATCTGTCCAGGGGAAAGACACACAGCTCTCTACTGAGGAAACCACACACAAATCTGTACAGGGGAAAGACACATTCAATTCTGCACAGGGGAAATACACATTCAAATCTGTACAGGGGAAATACACAATCAAACCTGTACTGGGAAAACACGCTCAAATCTGTACAGTGTAAATATACATTCAAATCTGTACAGGGTTAAAACACATTCAAATCTGTACAGGGTAAAGACACATTCGAATCTGAACAGGGGAAAGAAACAATCAGCTCTCAAATGGGGAAAGACACACTCAAATCTGTACAGGGGAAAGACACATTCGAATCTGTACTGGGGAAACCACACGCAAATCTGTACAGGAGAAAGACACACTCCGCTCTCTAGTGGGGTAAGACACACTCAAATCTGTGCGAGGAAAAGACACACTCAAATTTGTACCGTGTAAAGACACATTCAAATCTGTACAGGGAAAAGACACATTCAAATTTGTACAGGTAAAAGAAATATTAAAATCTGTTCAGGGGAAAGACACATTCAAAACTGTACAGGCGAAAGGCACACACAAATCTGTACAGGGTTAAGTCACACTCAAATCTGTACAGGGGAAAGACACACTCAGCTCTCTACTGGGGAAAGACACACTCAAATCTGTACAGGGGAAAGACACATTCAAATCTGTTCAGGGGAAAGACACATTCAAATCTGTACAGGGGGAAGACACATTCAAATCTGTACAGGGGAAAGACACAATCAGCTCTCTACTGGGGAAAGACACACTCAAATCTGTACAGAGGAAAGACACATTCAGCTCTCTACTGGGGAAACCACACTCAAATCTGCACAGGGTAAAGACACATTCAAATCTGTACAGGGGAAAGACACAATCAAATCTGTACTGGGGAAAACACACTCAAATCTGTACAGGGTAAATATACATTCAAATCTGTACAGGGTAAAGACACATTCAAATCTGTACAGGGAAAAGACACATTCAAATCTGTTCAGGGGAAAGACACATTCAAATCTGTACAGGGGAAAGACACACACAAATCTGTACAGGGTAAAGACACACTCAAATCTGCACAGGGGAAAGACACACAGCTCTCAACTGGGGAAAGACACACTCAAATCTGTGCAGGGGAAAGACACACTCAGCTCTCAACTGGGAAAAGACACATTCAAATCCGTTCAGGGGAAAGACACGTTCAAATCTGTACAGGGGGAAGACACATTCAAATCTGTACAGGGGAAAGACACAATCAGCTCTCTACTGTGGAAAGACTCACTCAACTCTGTACAGGGGAAAGACACATTCAGCTCTCTACTCGGGAAACCACACTCATATCTGCACAGGGTAAAGACACATTCAAATCTGTACAAGGTAAAGACACAATCAAATCTGTACAGGGGAAAGACACAATCAGCTTACTACTGGGGAAAGACACACTCAAATCTGTACCGCGTAAAGACACATTCAAATCAGTACAGGAGAAATACACATTCAAATCTGTGCAGGATAAATTTACCCTCAGCTCTCTACTTGGGAAAGACACTCAAATCTGTACAGGGGAAAGACACATTCAAATCTGTGCAGGGGAAAGACACATTCAAATCTGTAAGGGGAAAGACACACTCAAATCTTTACAGGGTAAAGACACACTCAAATCTGTACAGCGGAAAGACACACTCAGCTCTCTGCTGGGGAAAGGAAATTCAAATCTGTACAGGGTAAAGACACTCAAATCTGACCATGGGAAAGGCACACAGCACTCTACTGAGGAAACCACACACAAATCTGTGCAGGGGAGAGACACAATCAGCTCACTACTGGGGAAAGGCAATCTCAACTCTGTACAGGGGAAAGACACATTCAGCTCTCTACTCGGGAAACCACACTCAAATCTGCACAGGGTAAAGACACATTCAAATCTGTACAAGGTAAAGACACAATCAAATCTGTGCTGGGGAAAACACACTCAACTCTGTACAGGATAAATATACGTTAAAATCTGTACAGGGTAAAGACACATTCAAATCTGTACAGGGTAAAGACACATTCAAATCTGTACAGGGGAAAGACACAATCAGCTCTCTACTGGGGAAAGACACACTCAAATCTGTACCGTGTAAAGACACATTCAAATCAGTACAGGGGAAAGACACATTCAAATCTGTGCAGGGGAAAGACACATTCAAATCTGTACAGGGGAAAGACACACACAAATCTGTCCAGGGTAAAGACACACTCAAATCTGTACAAGGGAAAGACTCAATCAAATCTGTACTGGGGAAAACACACTCAAATCTGTACAGGGTAGATATACATTCAAATCTGTACAGGGTAAAGACACATTCAAATCTGTACAGGGTAAAGGCACATTCAAATCTGTACAGGGGAAATACACGTTCAAAACTGTGCAGGATAAAGACACACTCAGCTCTCCACTTGGGAAAGACACTCAAATATGTACAGGGGAAAGACACATTCAAATCTGTGCAGGGGAAAGACACATTCAAATATGTACAGGGGAAAGACACACATAAATCTGTACAGGGTAAAGACACACTCAAATCTGTACAGGGGAAAGACACACTCAGCTCTCTGCTGGGGAAAGACTCACTCAAACTGTTATGGGGAAAGACACGTTCAAATCTGTACAGGGGGAAGACTCATTCAAATCTATACAGGGGTGAGACACAATCAGATCTCTACTGGGGAAAGACACACTCAAATCTGTACAGGGGAAAAACACATTCAAACCCGTTCAGGGGAAAGACACATTCAAATCTGTACAGGGGGAAGACACATTCAAATCTGTACAGGGGAAATACACAATCAGCCCTCTACTGGGGAAACCACACTCAAATCTGCACAGGGTAAATACACATTCAAATCTATACAGGGGAAAGACACAATCAAATCTCTACTGGGGAAAACACACTCAAATCAGTACAGGGTAAATACACATTCAAATCTGTACAGGGAAAAGTCACATTCCAATCTGTTCAGGGGAAAGACACATTCAAATCTGTACAGGGGAAATACACACACAAATCTGTACAGGGTAAAGTCACACTCAAATCTGTACAGGGGAAAGACACACTCAGCTCTCTACTGGGGAAAGACACAATCAAATCTGTACAGGGGATAACACATTCAAATCCGTTCAGGGGAAAGACACATTCAACTCACTACTCGGGGAATCACACTCAAATCTGCACAGGGTAAAGACACATTCAAATCTGTACAAGTGAAAGACACAATCAAATCTGAACTGGAGAAGACGCACTCAAATCTGTACAGGGTAAATATGCATTCAAATCTGTACAGGGTAAAGACACATTCAAATCTGTACAGAGTAACCACAAATTCAAATCTGTACAGGGGAAAGACACATTCAAATCTGTATAGGGGAAAGACACAATCAGCTCTCTACTGGGGAAAGACACACTCAAATCTGGACCGTGTAAAGACACATTCAAATCAGTCCAGGGGAAATACACATTCAAATCTGTGCAGGATAAATACACCCTCAGCTCTCTACTTGGGAAAGACACTCTAATCTGTACAGGGGAAAGACACATTCAAATCTGTGCAGGGGAAAGACACATTCAAATCTGTACAGGGGAAATACACACACAAATCTGTACAGGGTAAAGACACACTCAAATCTGTACAGGGGTAAGACACACTCAGCTCTCTGCTGGGGAAAGAACATTCAAATCTGTACAGGGTAAAGACACTCAAATCTGTCCAGGGGAAAGACACACTAAGCACTCTACTGAGGAAACCACACACACATCTGTACAGGGGAAAGACACGTTCAAATCTGTACAGGTAAAGACACATTAAAATCTGTACAGGGTAAAGACATATTTAAATCTGTTTGGGGAAAGACACAATCAGGTCTCTGCTGGGGAAAGACACACTCAAATCTGTACAGGGGAAAGACACATTCAATCTGTACTGGGGAAACCACATTCAAATCTGTACAGGTGGAAGACACAATCAAATCAGTACTGGGGAAAACACACTCAAATCTGTACAGGGTAAATATACATTCATATCTGTACTGTGAAAAGACACATTCAAATCAGTACAGGGGAAAGTCACATTCAAATAGGTACAAGGGAAAGACACAATCAAATCTGTACTGGAGAAAACACATTCAAATCTGTACAGGGGAAATACACATTCAAATCTGTGCAAGATAAAGACACACTCAGCTCTCTACTTGGGAAAGAAGCGCAAATCTGTATAGGGGAAAGACACGCAAATCTGTACAGGGGAAAGACAAACACAAATCTGTACAGGGTAAAGACACACTCAAATCTGTACAGGGGAAAGACACACTCAGCTCTCTGCTGGGGAAAGACTCACTCAAATCTGTACAGGGTAAAGACACACCCAAATCTGTACAGGGTAAAGACACATTCAAATCTGTACAGGGTAAAGACACATTCAAATCTGTGCAGGGGAAAGACACAATCAGCTCTCTACTGGGGAAAGACACACTCAAATCTGTACAGGGGAAAGGCACATTCAAATCTGTACTGGGGAAACCACATTCAAATCTGTACAGGGGAAAGACACACTCAAATCTGTACAGGGGAAAGACACACTCCGCTCTCTACTGGGGTAAGACACACTCACATCTGTGCGAGGAAAAGACACAATCAAATCTGTACTGGGGAAAACACACTCAGCTCTCTACATGGGAAAGCCACTCAAATCTGTACAAGGGAAAGACACATTCAAATCTGTGCAGGGGAAAGACACATTCAAATCTGTACAGGGGAAAGACACACACAAATCTGTACAGGGTAAAGACACACTCAATTCTGTACAGGGGAATGACAACTCAGCTCTCTGCTGGGGAAAGACTCACTCAAAACTGTTATGGGGAAAGACACGTTCAAATCTGTACAGGGGAAAGACTCATTAAAATCTGTACAGGGGAAAGACACACACAAATCTGTACAGGGTAAAGACACACTCAAATCTGTACAGGGGAAAGACACACTCAGCTCTCTGCTGGGGAAAGAAAATTCAAATCTTTACAGGGTAAATACACTCAAATATATCCAGGGGAAAGACACACTTAGCACTCTACTGAGGAAACCACACACAAATCTGTACAGGGGAAAGACACATTCAAATCTGTACAGGGGAAATACACATGCAAATCTGTACAGGGGAAATACACAATCAAATCTGTACTGGGAAAACACACTCAAACTTGAACAGGGTTAATATACATTCAAATCTGTACAGGGTAAAGACATATTGAAATCTGTGAAGGGGAAAGACACAATCAGCTCGCTACTGGGGAAAGACACACACAAATCTGTACAGGGGAAAGACACATTCAATCTGTACTGGGGAAACTACATTCAAATCTGTACAGTGGAAGACACAATCAAATGTGTACTAGGGAAAACACACTCAAATCTGTACAGGGTAAATATACATTCAAATCTGTACAGGGAAAAGACACATTCAAATCTGTTCAGGGGAAAGCCACAATCAAATCTGTACAGGGGAAAGACACACACACATCTGTACAGGGTAAAGACACACTCAAATCTGTACAGGGGAAAGACACACACAGCTCTCTACTGGGGAAAGACACACTCAAATCTGTACGGGGACAGACACATTCAAATCTGTTCGGGGTAAGGCACATTAAAATCTGTACAGGGGGAAGACACATTCAAATCTGTACAAGGGAAAGACACAATCAGCTCTCTACTGGGGAAAGACACACTCAAATCGGTACAGGGGAAATACACATTCAGCTCACTACTCGGGAAACCACACTCAAATCTGCACAGGGTAAAGACACATTCAAATCGGTACAAGGGAAAGACACAATCAAATCTGTACTGGGGTAAACACATTCAAATCTGTACAGGGGAAATACACATTCAAATCTGTGCAAGATAAAGACACTCAGCTCTCTACTTGGGAAATACACGCAAATCTGTACAGGGGAATGACACGCAAATCTGTACAGGGGAAAGAGACATTCAAATCTGTGAAGGGGAAAGACATATTCAAATCTGTACAGGGGGAAGACACACACTAATCTGAACACGGTAAAGACACACTTAAATCTGTACAGGGGAAGACACACTCAGCTCTCTGCAGGGGGAAAGAACATTCAAATCTATACAGGGTAAAGACACTCAAATCTGTCCAGGGGAAAGACACACTTAGCACTCTACTGAGGAAACCACACACAAATCTGTACAGGGGAAAGACACATTCAAATCTGTACAGGGTAAAGACACATTCAAATCTGTGCAGGGTAAAGACATATTTAAATCTGTTTGGGGAAAGACACACTCAAATCTGTACAGGGGAAAGACACATTCAATCTGTACTGGGGAAACCACATTCAAATCTGTACAGGTGGAAGACACAATCAAATCTGTACTGGGGAAAACACACTCAAATCTGTACAGGGTAAATATACATTCATATCTTTACTGTGAAAAGACACATTCAAATCAGCACAGGGGAAAGACACATTCAAACCGGTACAAGGGAAAGACACAATCACATCTGTACTGGAGAAAACACATTCAAATCTGTACAGGGGAAATACACATTCAAATCTGTGCAAGATAAAGACACACTCTGCTCTCTACTTGGGAAAGACACGCAAATCTGTATAGGGGAAAGACACGCAAATCTGTACAGGGGAAAGACAAACACAAATCTGTACAGGGTAAAGACACACTCAAATCTCTACAGGGGGAAGACACACTCAGCTCTGCTGGGGAAAGACTCACTCAAATCTGTACAGGGTAAAGACACACCCAAATCTGTACAGGGTAAAGACACGTTCAAATCTGTACAGGGTAAAGACACATTCAAATCTGTGCAGGGGAAAGACACAATCAGCTCTCTACTGGGGAAAGACACACTCAAATCTGTACAGGGGAAAGACACATTCAAATCTGTACTGGGGAAACCACATTCAAATCTGTACAGGGGAAAGACACACTCAAATCTTTACAGGGGAAAGACACACTCCGCTCTCTACTGGGGTAAGACACACTCAAATCTGTGCGAGGAAAAGACACAATCAAATCTGTACTGGGGAAAACACACTCAGCTCTCTACTTGGGAAAGACACTCAAATCTGTACAGGGGAAAGACACATTCAAATCTGTACAGGGGAAATACACAATCAAATCTGTACTGGGAAAACACACTCAAACCTGAACAGGGTTAATATACATTTAAATCTGTACAGGGTAAAGACACATTCAAATCTGTACAGGGTAATGACACATTCAAATCTGTACAGGGGAAAGATACACACAAATCTGTACAGGGTAAAGACACACTCAAATCTGTACAGGGGAAAGACACACACAGCTCTCTACTGGGGAAAGACACACTCAAATCTGTACGGGGAAAGACACATTCAAATCTGTTCGGGTTAAGGCACATTAAAATCTGTACAGGGGGAAGACACATTCAAATCTGTAAAAGGGAAAGACACAATCAGCTCTCTACTGGGGAAAGACACACTCACATCGGTACAGGGGAAATACACATTCAGCTCACTACTCGGGAAACCACACTCAAATCTGCACAGGGTAAAGACACATACAAATCGGTACAAGGGAAAAACAGAATCAAATCTGTACTGGGGAAAACACATTCAAATCTGTACAGGGGAAATACACATTCAAATCTGTGCAAGATAAAGACACTCAGCTCTCTACTTGGGAAATACCCGCAAATCTGTACAGGGGAATGACACGCAAATCTGTACAGGGGAAAGAGACATTCAAATCTGTGCAGGGGAAAGACACATTCAAATCTGTACAGGGGGAAGACACACACTAATCTGAACAGGGTAAAGACGCACTCAAATCTGTACAGGGGAAGACACACTCTGCTCTCTGCTGGGAAAGAATATTCAAATCTGTACAGGGTAAAGACACTCAAATCTGTCCAGGGGAAAGACACACTTAGCACTCTACTGAGGAAACCACACACAAATCCGTACAGGGGAAAGACACATTCAAATCTGTACAGGGTAAAGACACAATCAAATCTGTACTGGGTAAAGACATAATTAAATCTGTTTGGGGAAAGACACAATCAGGTCGCTACTGGGGAAAGACACACTCAAATCTGTACAGGGGAAAGACACATTCAATTTGTACTGGGGAAACCACATTCAAATCTGTACAGGTGGAAGACACAATCAAATCTGTACTGGGGAAAACACACTCAAATCTGTACAGGGTAAATATACATTCATATCTGTACTGTGAAAAGACACATTCAAATCTGTACAGGGGAAATACACATTCAAATCTGTTCAGGGGAAAGATAAATTCAAATCTGTACAGGGGAAAGACACACACAAATATGTACAGGGTAAAGGCACACCCATATCTGTACAGGGGAAAGACACACTCAGCTCTCAACTGGGGAAAGACACACTCAAATCTGTACAGGGGAAAAACACATTCAAATACGTTCAGGGGAAAGACACATTCAAATCTGTAGAGGGGGAAGACACATTCAAATCTGTACAGGGGAAAGACATAATCAGCTGTACACTGGGGAAATATACACTCAAATCTGTACAGGGGAAAGACACATTCAGCTCTCTACTCGGGAAACCACTATCAAATCAGCACAGGGTAAAGACACATTCAAATCAGTACAAGGGAAAGACACAATTAAATCTGTGCTGGGGAAAACACACTCAAATCTGTACAGGGTAAATATACATTCAAATCTGTACAGGGTAAAGACACATTCAAATCTGTACAGGGTAAAGACACATTCAAATCTGTACAGGGGAAAGACACAATCAGCTCTCTACTGGGGAAAGACACACTCAAATCTGTACCGTGTAAAGACACATTCAAATCTGTACTGGGGAAATGCACATTCAAATCTGTGCAGGATAAAGACACACTCAGCTCTCTACTTGGGAAAGACACTCAAATCTGTACAGGGGAAAGACACATTCAAATCTGTGCAGGGGAAAGA
>NW_024055515.1:0-205664 GCF_902713615.1 Scyliorhinus canicula
AAATCTGTACAGGGGAAAGACACACTCAGCTCTCTACTGGGGAAATGCACACTCAAATCTGTACAGGGGAAAGACACACTCAAATCTGTAAACATTAAAGACATTCAAATCTGTACTGGGGAAAGGCACACTCAGCTATCTACTGGGGAAAGACACACTCAAATCTTACGAGGTAAAGACACTCATATCTGTACAGGGAAAATACACATTCAGGTTTGTACAGGGGAAAGACACAGTCAAATCTATACACGGTAAAGACACACTCAAATCTGAACAGGGGAAAGACACACTCAAATCTGTACAGGGCAAAGACTCTCAAATCTGTACTGGTGAAATTAACACAGCTCTCTACTGGGTAAAGACACACTCAAATCTGTGCAGGGTAAAGACACTCAAACCTGTACTGGGGAAAGACACACTCAGCTCTCTACTGGTAAAGACACACTCAAATCTGTGCAGGGTAAAGACACACTCAAATCTGTACAGGGGAACGACACATTCAAATCTTTACAGGGGAAAGACAAACTTAAATCTGTACAGGGTAAAGACAGACTCAAATCTGTACTGGTGAAAGACACATTCAAATCTGTACAGGGGAAAGAAACATTCAAATCTGTACAGGGGAAAGACACACCCAAATCTGTAGAGGGGAAAGATACTCTAACCTGTACAGGGCAAAGACAAATTTAAATCTATAAAGGGGAAAGATACTCTCAGCTTTCTACTCGGGAAAGACACACTCAAATCGGTACAGGGAAAAGACACATTCAAAACTGTACAGTGGAAAGACACTCAGCTCTCTACTGGGGAAACCAAACTGAAACCTGAACAGGGTAAAGACACATTCAAATCTGTACAGGGGAAAGAAACATTCAAATCTATACAGGGAAACGACACATTCAAATCTGTACAGGGGAAAGACTCACTCAGCTCTCGACTGGGGAAAGCCATACTCAAGTCTGTACAGGGGAAAGACATATACAAATCTGTACAGGGGAAAGGCTCACTCAGCTCTCGACTGGGGAAAGCCATACTCAAGTCTGTACAGGGGAAAGACATATTCAAATCTGTACAGGGGAAATACAAACTCAGCTCTCTACTGGTGAAAGACACACTAAAATCTGGACAGGGCAAAGACACTTTCCGCTCTCTGCTGGGGAAAGACACACTCAAATCTGTACAGGGGAAAGACACACTCAAATCTGTACAGGGTAAAGACACATTCAAATCTGTACAGGAGAAAGACTCACTCAGCTCTCGACTGGGGAAAGCCATACTCAAGTCTGTACAGGGGAAAGACATATTCAAATCTGTACAGGGTAAACACACACTCAAATCTGTACAGTGGAAAGACACACTCAAATCTGTAGAGGGGAAAGGCACTCTAATCCGTACAGGGGAAAGACAAATTTAAATCTGTAGAGGGGAAAGACACACTCAAATCTGTGCAGTGGAAAGCCGCAATCAGCTCTCTACTGGTGAAAGTCACACTCAAATCTGTACAGGGTTAAGACACATTCAAATCTGTGCAGGGTAAAGACACACTCAAATCTATACAGGGAAACGACACATTCAAATCTGTACAGGGGAAACGCACGCTTAAATCTGTACGGCGGAAAGACACACTCAAATCTGTAGAGCTGAAGACATTAAAATATGTACAGGGGAAAGACACGCTCAAATCTGTACAGGGGAAACACGCACTCAAATATGTACAGGAGAAAGACACATTCAAATCTGTACAGGGGAAAGACACGTTCAAATCTGTACAGGGGAAAGACGCACTCAAATCTGTACAGGAGAAAGACACATTCAAATCGGAAGAGGTGAAAGAATCTCTAATCTGGACAGGGGAAAGACAAAATTAAATCTGTACAGGAGAAATACACACTCAGCTCTGTACAGGGGAAAGACACTCTCAGCTCTCTACTGGGGAAACCACACTCAAATCTGTACAGGGTAAAGACACATTCAAATATGTTCAGGGGAAAGACACACTCAAATCAGTACAGGTGAAAGACACACTCAAATCTGTACAGGGGAAAGCCACACTCAGCTCTCAACTGTGGAAAGTCACACTCAAATCTGTACAGGGTAAAGACACATTCAAATATGTACAGGGGAAAGACACACTCAAATCTGTACTGGGTTGAGACACACTCAAATCGGTACAGGGGAAAGACACACTCAGCTCTCTACTGGAGAAACCTCATTCAAATATGTACAGGGTAAAGACACATTCAAATTTGTACAGGTTAAAGACAAACTCAGCTCTCTACTGGTGAAAGACACACTAAAATATGTACAGCGGAAAGACACATTCAAATCTGTACTGTGGGAAGACTCACTCAGCTCTCTACTGGGTAAAGACACACTCAAATCTGTGCAGGGTAAATACACACTCAAATCTATACAGGGAAACAAAACATTCAAATCTGTACAGGGGAAACGCACGCTTAAATCTGTACAGGGGAAAGACGCACTCAAATCTGTTCAGGAGAAAGACACATTCAAATATGTACAGGGGAAAGACACGCTCAAATATGTACAGGGGAAAGACGCACTCAAATCTGTCCTGGAGAACGACATTCAAATCTGTACAGGGGAAAGACACACTCAAATCTGTACAGGGGAAAGACACATTCAAATCGGAAGAGGTGAAAGAATCTCTCATTTGGACAGAGGAGAGACAAAATTAAATATGTACAGGAGAAATTCACACTGAGCTCTGTACAGGGGATAGACACTCTCAGCTCTCAACTGGGGAAACCACACTCAAATCTGTACAGGGGAAAGACACATTCAAATCTGAACAGGGGAAAGACAGACTCAAATCTGTCCAGGGTAAAGACAGACTCAAATCTGTACAGGAGAATAACACATTCAAATATGTACAGGGGAAAGACACAATCAAATCTGTACAGCGGAAAGACACACTCAAATCAGTACCGGGGAAAGACACACTCAAATCTGTACAGGGTAACGATACATTCAAATCAGTACAGGGTAAAGACACACTGAGCTCTCTACTGGGGTAACCACGCTCAAATCTGTACAGGGTAAAGCCACATTCAAATCTGTACAGGGGAAAGACGCACTCAGCTCTCTACTGGGGAAATGCACAGTCAAATCTGTACAGGGGAAAGACACACTCAAATCTGTAAACGTTAAAGACATTCAAATCTGCACTGGGGAAAGGCACACTCAGCTATCTACTGGTGAAAGACACACTCAAATCTTACGAGGTAAATACACTCATATCTGTACAGGGAAAAGACACATTCAAGTTTGTACAGGGGCAAGACACAGTCAAATATATACAGGGTAATGACACACTCAAATCTGAACAGGGGAAATACACACTCAAATCTGTAGAGGTGAAGACACATTAAAATTTGTACAGGGGAAAGACACGCTCAAATCTGTCCAGGGGAACGACGCACTCAAATCTGTACAGGAGAAAGACACATTCAAATCTGTACAGGGGAAAGACACGCTCAAATATGTACAGGGGAAAGACGCACTCAAATCTGTCCTGGAGAAAGACATTCAAATCTGTACAGGGGAAAGACACACTCAAATCTGTGCAGGGGAAAGACACATTCAAATCGGAAGAGGTGAAAGAATCTCTCATCTGGACAGGGGAGAGAAAAAATTAAATCTGTACAGGAGAAATTCACACTGAGCTCTGTACAGGGGATAGACACTCTCAGCACTCAACTGGGGAAACCACACTCAAATCTGTACAGGGTAAAGACACATTCAAATCTGAACTGAGGAAAGTAAGAAGTCTTACAACACCAGGTTAAAGTCCAACAGGTTTGTTTCAAACACGAGCTTTCGGAGCACGGTTCCTTCTTCAGGTGAATGGAAAGGCTTGTGCTCACCCCAGTCCAACGCCGGCATCTCCACATCATGGCAGAACAGAGGAAAGACAGACTCATATCTGTACAGGGTAACGATGCATTCAAATCAGTACAGGGTAAAGACACACTCATCTCTCTACTGGGGTAACCACACTCAAATCTGTACAGGGTAAAGACACATTCAAATCTGTACAGGGGAAAGACGCACTCAGCTCTCTACTGGGGAAATGCACACTCAAATCTGTACAGGGGAAAGACAAATTTAAATTTGTACAGGGGAAAGATACTCTCAGCTCTCTACTCGGGAAAGACACACTCAAATCTGTACAGGGAAAAGACACATTCAAAACTGTACAGTGGAAAGACACACTCAGCTCTCTACTGGGGAAACCAAACTGAAATCTGTACAGGGTAAAGACACATTAAAATCTGTACAGGGAAAAGAAACACTCAAATCTGTACAGGGTAAAGACACATTCAAATCTGTAGAGGGGAAAGACACACTCTAATCTGTACAGGGTAAATGCCCACTCAAATCTGTACAGGGGAAAGACACACTCAAATCTGTACAGGGGAAAGCCACACTCAGCTCTCAACTGTGGAAAGGCACACTCAAATCTGTACAGGGGAAAGACACATTCAAATCTCTACAGGGTTGAGACACACTCAAATCTGTACAGGGGAAAGACACACTCAGCTCTCTACTGGGGAAAGACACACAGATCTGTACAGGGGAAAGACACACTCAGCTCTCTACTGGTGAAACCTCATTCAAATCTGTACAGGGTAAAGACACATTCAAATCTATACAGGGTAAAGACAAACTCAGCCCTCTACTGGTGAAAGACACACTAAAATCTGTACAGGGGAAAGACACACTTTGCTCTCTGCTGAGGAAAGACACACTCAAATATGTACAGGGGAAAGACACACTCGAATCTGTACAGGGTAATGACACATTCAATTCTGTACAGGGGAAAGACTCACTCAGCTCTCGACTGGGGAAAGCCATACTCAGGTCTGTACAGGGAAAGACATATACAAATATGTACAGTGTAAACACACACTCAAATCTGTGCAGGGGAAATACACACTCAAATCTGTACAGGGTAAAGATACACTCAAATCTGTACAGTGGAAATATACATTCAAATCTGTACAGGGGAAAGACACACTCAAATCTGCACAGTGCAAATACACATTCAAATATGTCCAGGGGAAAGACACACTCAAATCTGTAGAGGGTAAATACACACTTAAATCTGAACAGTGGAAAGACACACTCAAATCTGTAAAGGGAAAGAAAAACATAATCTGTACAGGGGAAAGACGCACACAAATCTGTACAGGGGAAAGACACATTCAAATCTGTACAGGGGAAAGACACACTCAAATCTGTACAGGGGAAGACACACTCAGCTCTCTACTGGGGAAACCACATTCAAATCTGTACAGTGGAAAGACACACACAAATATGTACAGGAGAATGACACATTCAAATATGTACAGGGGAAAGACACAATCAAATCTGTACAGGGGAAAGACACACTCAAATCAGAACTGGGGAAAGACAGACTCAAATCTGTACAGGGTAAAGATACATTCAAATCTGTAGTGTAAAGACACTCAAATCTGTACAGGGTAAAGGCACTCAAATCTGCACAGGGGAAAGACACACTCAGCTCTCTCCTGGGGAAAGACACACTCAGCTCTGTACTGGGGAAACCACTCTCAAATCTGTGCAGGGTAAAGACACATTCAAATATGTACAGTGGAAAGACACACTCAGCTCTCTACTGGGGAAATACACACTCAAATCTGTACAGGGGAAAGGCACACTCAAATCTGTACGATGTAAAGACACTCATATCTGTACAGGGAAACGACACATTCAAGTTTGTACAGGGGAAAGACACAGTCAAATCTGTACAGGGTAAAGACACACTCAAATCTTAACAGGGGAAAGACACACACAAATCTGTACAGGGCAAAGACACTCAAATCTGCACTGGTGAAAGAAACACTCAGCTCCCAACTGGGTAAAGACACACTCAAATCTGTGCAGGGTAAAGACACATTCAAATCTGTAAAGGGGAAAGACACACTTAAATCTGCACAGGGTAAAGACAGACTCAAATCTGTACTGGTGAAAGACGCATTCAAATCTGAACAGGGGAAATACACATTCAAATCTGTCCAGGGTAAAGACAGACTCCAATCTGTACCGGCGAAAGACACACTCAACTCTGTACATCAGAAAGACTAACTCAGCTCTCTACTGGGGAAACCACATGTAAATCTGTACAGGGGAAAGACACACTCAAATCTGTAGAGGGGAAAGACACTCTAATCTGTACAGGGGAAAGACAAATTTAAGTCTGTACACAGGAAAGATACACTCAGCTCTCTACTCGGGAGAGACACACTCAAATCTGTACAGGGTAAAGACACATTCAAACTGTATAGTGGAAAGACAAACTCAGCTCTCTACTGGGGAAATCAAATTGAAACCTGAACAGTGTAAAGACACATTCAAATCTGTACAGGGGAAAGAAACACACAAACCTGTACAGGGTAAAGACACATTCAGATCTGTAGAGGGGAAAGACACACACTAATCTGTACAGGGTCAATGCCCACTCAAATCTGTACAGGGGAAAGACACACTCAAATCTGTACAGGGTAAAGTCACACTCAAATCTGTACAGGGGAAAGCCACACTCAGCTCTCTACTGTGGAAAGGCACTCTCAAATCTGTAGAGGGGAAAGACACAATCAGCTCTCTACTGGGGAAAACTCATTCAAATCTGTACAGGGTAAAGACACATTCAAATCGGTACAGGGAAAACACACACTTAAATCTGTACGGGGTAAAGACACATTCAAATCTATAAAGGGGAAAGACAAACTTAAATCAGTACAGGGTAAAGGCAGACTCAAATCTGTACTGGTGAAAGACACATTCAAATATGTACAGGGGAAAGACACATTCAATTATGTACAGGGGAAATACAGACTCAAATCTGTACCGGGGAAAGACACACTCAAATCTGTACAGCAGAAAGACTAACTCAGCTCTCTACTGGGGAAACCACATTCAAATCTGTACAGGGGTAAGACCCACTCAAATCTGTAGAGAGGAAAGACACTCTAATCTGTACAGAAGAAAGACAAATTTAAATATGTACAGGGGAAAGATACTCTCAGCTCTCTACTCGGGAAAGACACACTGAAATCTGTACAGGGAAAAGACACATTCAAAACTGTACAGTGGAAAGACACACTCAGCTCTCTACTGGGGAAACCAAACTGAAATCTGTACAGGGTAAAGAAACACTCAAATCTGTACAGGATAAAGACACATTCAAATCTGTAGAGGGGAAATACACACTCTAATCTGTACAAGGTAAATGCCCACTCAAATCTGTACAGGGGAAAGACACACTCAAATCTGTACAGTGAAAAGCCACACTGAGCTCTATACTGTGGAAAGGCACACTCAAATCTGTACAGGGTAAAGACACATTCAAATCTGTACAGGGGAAAGACACACTCAAATCTGAACAGGGTTGAGTCACACTCAAATCTGTACAGGGGAAAGACACACTCAGCTCCCTACTAGGGAAAGACACACAAATCTGTACAGGGGAAAGACACACTCAGCTCTCTACTGGGGAAATCTCATTCAAATCTGTACAGGGTAAAGACACATTAAAATCTGTGCAGGGTAAAGACAAACTCTGCTCTCTACTGGGGAAAGACACGTTAAAATCTGTGCAGGGGAAATACACACTCAGCTCTCTGCTGGGAAAAGACACTCAAATCTGTACAGGGTAAAGACGCATTCAAATCTGTACAGGGGAAGGACTCACTCATCTCTCGACTGGGGAAAGCCATACTCAAGTCTGTACAGTGGAAAGACACATTCAAATCTGTACAGGGTAAAGACACACTCAAATCTGTACAGGGGAACGACACATTCAAATCTGTACAGGGGAAACACACACTTAATTCTGTACGGGGTAAAGACACATTCAAATCTGTACAGGGGAAAGACAAACTTAAATCAGCACAGGGTAAAGACAGACTCAAATCTGTACTGGTGAAAGACACATTCAAATATATACAGGGGAAAGACACATTCAATTCTGTACAGGGGAAAGACAGACTCAAATCTGTACCGGGGAAAGACACACTCAAATCTGTACAGCAGAAAGACTAACTCAGCTCTCTACTGGGGAAACCACATTCAAATCTGTATAGGGGAAAGACACACTCAAATCTGTAGAGGGGAAAGACACTCTAATCTGTACAGGGGAAAGACAAATTTAAATCTGTACAGGGGAAAGATACTCTCAGCTCTCTACTCGGGAAAGACACACTCAAATCTGTATAGGGAAAAGACACATTCAAAACTGTACAGTGGAAAGACACACTCAGCTCTCTGCTGGGGAAACCAAACTGAAATCTGTACAGGGGAAAGAAACACTCAACTCTGTACAGGGTAAAGACACATTCAAATCTGTAGAGGGGAAAGACACACTCTAATCTGTACAAGGTAAATGCCCACTCAAATCTGTACAGGATAAAGACACACTCAAATCTGTGCAGGGGAAAGCCACACTCAGCTCTCTACTGTGGAAAGGCACACTCAAATCTGTACAGGGTAAAGACACATTCAAATCTGTACAGGGGAAAGACACACTCACATCTGAACAGGGTTGAGACACACTCAAATCTGTACAGGAGAAAGACACACTCAGCTCTCTACTGGGGAAAGACACACAAATCTGTACAGGGGAAAGACACACTCAGCTCTGTACAGGGGAAAGACACATTTAAATCTGCACAGTGGAAAGACACATTCAAATATGTCGAGGGGAAAGACACACTTAAATCTGTAGAGGGTAAATACACACTCAAATCTGAACAGGGAAAAGACACACGCAAATCTGTAAAGGGTAAATACATCCAATCTGAACTGGGGAAAGACACACTCAAATCTGTACAGAGTAAAGTCACTCAATTCTGTACACGGGAAAGACACACTCCAATCTGTACAGGGTAAACACACACTCAAATCTGTACAGGGGAACGACACATTCAAATATGTAGAGGGGAAAGTCACAGTCTAATCTGTACAGGGTAAATGCCCACTCAAATCTGTACAGGGGAAAGACACACTCAAATCTGTTCAGGGTAAATACACACTCAAATCTGTACAGGGGAAAGCCACACTCAGCTCTCTACTGTGGAAAGGCACACTCAAATCTGTAGAGGGGAAAAACACACTCAGCTCCCTATTGGGGAAACATCATTCAAATCTGTACAGGGTAAAGACGCATTCAAATCTGTACAGGGTAAAGACAAACTCAGCTCTCTACTGGGGAAAGACACACTAAAATCTGTACAGGGGAAATACACACTCAGCTGTCTGCGGGGAAAAGACACATTCAAAACTGTACAGTGGAAAGACACACTCAGCTCTCTACTGGGGAAACCAAACTGAAATCTGTACAGGGTAAAGAAACACTCAAATCTGTACAGGATAAAGACACATTCAAATCTGTAGAGGGGAAATACACACTCTAATCTGTACAAGGTAAATGCCCACTCAAATCTGTACAGGGGAAAGACACACTCAAATCTGTACAGGGAAAAGCCACGCTGAGCTCTATACTGTGGAAAGGCACACTCAAATCTGTACAGGGTAAAGACACATTCAAATCTGTACAGGGGAAAGACACACTCAAATCTGAACAGGGTTGAGTCACACTCAAATCTGTACAGGGGAAAGACACACTCAGCTCCCTACTAGGGAAAGACACACAAATCTGTACAGGGGAAAGACACACTCAGCTCTCTACTGGGGAAATCTCATTCAAATCTGTACAGGGTAAAGACACATTAAAATCTGTGCAGGGTAAAGACAAACTCTGCTCTCTACTGGGGAAAGACACGTTAAAATCTGTGCAGGGGAAATACACACTCAGCTCTCTGCTGGGAAAAGACACTCAAATCTGTACAGGGTAAAGACGCATTCAAATCTGTACAGGGGAAGGACTCACTCATCTCTGGACTGGGGAAAGCCATACTCAAGTCTGTACAGTGGAAAGACACATTCAAATCTGTACAGGGTAAAGACACACTCAAATCTGTACAGGGGAACGACACATTCAAATCTGTACAGGGGAAACTCACACTTAAATCTGTACGGGGTAAAGACTCATTCAAATCTATAAAGGGGAAAGACAAACTTAAATCAGCACAGGGTAAAGACAGACTCAAATCTGTACTGGTGAAAGACACATTCAAATATATACAGGGGAAAGACACATTCAAATCTGTACAGGGGAAATACAGACTCAAATCTGTACCGGGGAAAGACACACTCAAATCTGTACAACCGAAAGACTAACTCAGCTCTCTACTGGGGAAACCACATTCAAATCTGTACTGGGGAAAGACACACTCAAATCTGTAGAGGGGAAAGACACTCTAATCTGTACAGGGGAAAGACAAATTTAAATCTGTACAGGGGAAAGATACTCTCAGCTCTCTACTCGGGAAAGACACACTCAAATCTGTACAGGGTAAAGACACATTCAAAACTGTACAGTGGAAAGACACACTCAGCTCTCCACTGGGGAAACCAAACTGAAATCTGTACAGGGGAAAGAAACACTCAAATATGTACAGGGTAAAGACACATTCAAATCTATAGAGGGGAAAGACACACTCTAATCTGTACAGGGTAAAGACACTCTCAAATCTGTACAGGATAAAGACACACTCAAATATGTACAGGGGAAAGCCACACTCAGCTCTCTACTGTGGAAAGGCACACTCAAATCTGTACAGGGTAAAGACACATTCAAATCTGTACAGGGGAAAGACACACTCAAATCTGCACAGGGTTGAGACACACTCAAATCTGTACAGGGGAAAGACACACTCAGCTCTCTACTGGGGAAAGACACACAAATCTGTACAGGGGAAAGACACACTCAGCTCTGTACAGGGGAAAGACACATTTAAATCTGCACAGTGGAAAGACACATTCAAATATGTCGAGGGGAAAGACACACTTAAATCTGTAGAGGGTAAATACACACTCAAATCTGAACAGGGAAAAGACACACGCAAATCTGTAAAGGGTAAATACATCCAATCTGAACTGGGGAAAGACACACTCAAATCTGTACAGAGTAAAGTCACTCAATTCTGTACACGGGAAAGACACACTCCAATCTGTACAGGGTAAACACACACTCAAATCTGTACATGGGAACGTCACATTCAAATATGTAGAGGGGAAAGTCTCAGTCTTATCTGTACAGGGTAAATGCCCACTCAAATCTGTACAGGGGAAAGACACACTCAAATCTGTTCAGGGTAAATACACACTCAAATCTGTACAGGGGAAAGCCACACTCAGCTCTCTACTGTGGAAAGGCACACTCAAATCTGTAGAGGGTAAAAACACACTCAGCTCCCTATTGGGGAAACATCATTCAAATCTGTACAGGGTAAAGTCACATTCAAATCTGTACAGGGTAAAGACAAACTCAGCTCTCTACTGGGGAAAGACACACTAAAATCTGTACAGGGGAAAGACACACTCAGCTCTCTGCTGGGGAAAGACACACTCAAATCTGTACAGGGGAAAGACACACTCAAATCTGTACAGGGTAAAGACACATTCAAATCTGTACAGGGGAAAGACTCACTCAGCTTTCTACTTTGGAAAGCCACACTCAAGTCTGTACAGGGGAAAGACATATTCAAATCTGTGGAGGGTAAATACACACTCAAATCTGAACTGGGGAAAGACACACTCAAATCTGTAAAGGGTAAAGACACACTCAAATCTGTAGAGGGGAAGACACATTCAAATCTGTACTGGGGAAAGACACGCTCAAATCTGTACAGGGGAAAGACACATTCAAATCGGAAGAGGTGAAAGAATCTCTAATCTGCACAGGGGAAAGACAAATTTAAATCTGTACAGGAGAAATACACACTCAGCTCTGTACAGGGGAAAGACACGCTCAGCTCTCTACTGGGGAAAGACAGACTCAAATCTGTACAGACGAAAGACACACTCAAATATGTACAGGAGAATGACACATTCGAAAATGAAAATCGCTTATTGTCACGAGTAGGCTTCAATGAAGTTACTGTGAAAAGCCCCTAGTCGCCACATTTGGCGACTGTCCGGGGAGGCTGGTACGGGAATCGAACTGTGCTGCTGGCCTGCTTGGTCTGCTTTAAAAGCTGAGTGAGCTAAACCATTCAAATGTGTACAGGGGAAAGACAGACTCAAATCAGTACAGGGGAAAGACACACTCAAATATGTACAGGAGAATGACACATTCAAATCTGTACAGGGGAAAGACACACTCAAATCAGTACTGGGGAAAGACGCACTCAAATCTGTACAGGTTAAAGATACATTCAAATCTGTACAGGGTAAAGACACATTCAAATCTGTACAGGATAAAGACACACTCAAATCTGTACAGGGTAAAGACACATTCAAATCTGTACAGGGTAAAGACTCGCTCAAATCTGTACAGGGGAAAAACACACTCAGCTCTCAACTGGGGAAACCACACTCAAATCTGTACAGGGTAAAGACACATTCAAAGCTGTACAGTGGAACGACACACTCAGCTCTCTACTGGGGAAATACACACTCAAATCTGTACAGGGGAAAGACACACTCAAATATGTAAACGTTAAAGACACATTCAAATCTGTACTGGGTAAAGACACACTCAGCTCTCTACGGGGTAAAGACACAATCAAATCTGTGCAGGGTAAAGACACATTCAAATCTGTACAGGGGAAAGACACACTCAAATCTGTACAGGGGAAAGACACACTCAAATCTGTACAAGGGAAAGACACACTCAGCTCTCTACTGGGGAAACCACATTCAAATCTGTACAGGGGAAAGACACACTCAAATCAGAAGAGGGGAAAGAAACACTAATCTGGACAGGGGAAAGACAAATTCAAATCTGTACAGGAGAAATACACACTCAGCTCTGTACAGGGGAAACCCACTCTCAGCTCTCTACTGGGGAAACCACATTCAAATCTGTACAGGGGAAAGACACACTCAAATCAGTAGAGGGGAAAGACACTTCAATCTGTACAGGGGAAAGACAAATTTAAATCTGTACAGGGGAACGATACTCTCAGCTCTCTACACGGGAAAGACACACTCAAATCTGTACAGGGTAAAGACGCATTCAAAACTGTACAGTGGAAAGACACACTCAGCTCTCTACTGGGTAAACCACACTGAAATCTGTACAGGGTAAAGACACATTCAAATCTGTACATGGGAAAGAAACACTCTAACCTGTACAGGGTAAAGACACATTCAAATATGTAGAAGGGAAAGACACACTCTAATCTTTACAGTGTAAATGCCCACTCAAATCTGTACAGGGGAAAGACACGCTCAGCTCTCTACTGGGGAAAGACAGACTCAAATCTGTACAGGGGAAAGACACACAAATATGTACAGGAAAATGAAACATTCAAATGTGTACAGGGGAAAGACAGACTCAAATCAGTGCAGGGGAAAGACACATTCAAATATGTACAGGAGAATGACACATTCAAATGTGTACAGGGGAAAGACACAATCAAATCTGTACAGGGGAATGACACACTCAAATCAGTACTGGGGAAAGACACACTCAAATCTGTACAAGGTAAAGATACATTCAAATCTGTACAGGGTAAAGACATTCAAATCTGTACAGGGTAAAGACACATTCAAATCTGTACAGGGTAAAGACACACTCAAATCTGTACAGGGTAAAGACACATTCAAATCTGTACAAGGTAAAGACACTCACATCTGTACAAGGGAAAGACACACTCAGCTCTCTACTGGGGAAACCACACTCAAATCTGTACAGGGTAAAGACACATTCAAATATGTACAGTGGAAAGACACACTCAGCTCTCTAATGGGGAAACCTCATTCAAATCTGGACTGGGTAAAGATACATTCAAATCTGTACAGGGTGAAGTCAAACTCAGCTCTCTACTGGGGAAAGACACACTAAAATCTGTACAGGGGAAAGACACACTCAGCTCTGCTGGGGAAAGACACACTCAAATCTGTACAGGGGAAAGACACACTCAAATCTGTACAGGGTAAACACACACTCAAATCTGTACAGGGGAAATACACATTTAAGTCTGTACAGGGTAAAGATACACTCAAATATGTACAGTGGAAAGATACATTCAAATCTGTACAGGGGAAAGACACACACAGCTCTGTACAGGGGAAAGACATACTCAAATCTGTACAGTGGAAAGACACCTTCAAATCTGTACAGGGTGAAAGACACTCAGCTCCGTACAGTGGAAAGACACACTAAAATCTGTACAGGGGAAAAACACACTCAAATATGTCGAGGGGAAAGACACACTTAAATCTGTAGAGGGTAAATACACACTCAAATCTGAACAGGGGAAAGACACACGCAAATCTGTAAAGGGTAAATACATCCAATCTGAACTGGGGAAAGACACACTCAAATCTGTACAGAGTAAAGTCACTCAATTCTGTACACGGGAAAGACACACTCCAATCTGTACAGGGTAAACACACACTCAAATCTGTACAGGGGAACGACACATTCAAATCTGTTGGGGTGGAAAGTCACAGTCTAATCTGTACAGGGTAAATGCCCACTCAAATCTGTACAGGGGAAAGACACACTCAAATCTGTTCAGGGTAAATACACACTCAAATCTGTACAGGGGAAAGCCACACTCAGCTCTCTACTGTGGAAAGGCACACTCAAATCTGTAGAGGGGAAAAACACACTCAGCTCCCTATTGGGGAAACCTCATTCAAATCTGTACAGGGTAAAGACGCATTCAAATCTGTACAGGGTAAAGACAAACTCAGCTCTCTACTGGGGAAAGACACACTAAAATCTGTACAGGGGAAATACACACTCAGCTGTCTGCTGGGGAAAGACACACTCAAATCTGTACAGGGGAAAGACACACTCAAATCTGTACAGGGTAAAGACACATTCAAATCTGTACAGGGGAAAGACTCACTCAGCTTTCTACTTTGGAAAGCCACACTCAGGTCTGTACAGGGGAAAGACATATTCAAATCTGTACAGGGTAAACACACACTCCAATCTGTACAGGGGAAATTCACATTTAAGTCTGTACAGGGTAAAGATCCACTCAAATCTGTACAGTGGAAAGATACATTCAAATCTGTACAGGGGAAAGACATACTCAGTTCTCTGCTGGGGAACGACACACTCAAATTTGTACAGTGGAAAGACACATTCAAATCTATACAGGGGAAAGACACTCAGCTCTGTACAGGGGAAAGACACACTCAAATCTGCACAGGGGAAAAACACACTCAAATATGTCGAGGGGAAAGACACACTCAAATCTGTAGAGGGTAAATACACACTCAAATCTGAAGCGTGGAAAGACACATTCAAATCTGTACAGGGGAAAGACACTCAGTTCTGTACAGGAGAAAGACACATTCAAATCTGTACAGGGGAAAAACACACTCAAATATTTCGAGGGGAAAGACACACTCAAATCTGTACAGGGTATAGACACTCAAATCTGTACACGGGAAAGACACACTCCAATCTGTACAGGGCAAACACACACTCAAATCTGTACAGGGGAACGTCACATTCAAATCTGTAGAGGGGAAAGTCACAGTCTAATCTGTACAGGGTAAATGCCCAATTTAATCTGTACAGGGTAAATGCCCACTCAAATCTGTACAGGGTAAATACACACTCAAATCTGTACAGGGGAAAGCCACAATCAGCTCTCTACAGGAGAAAGGCACACTTAAATCTGTACAGGGTAAAGACACATTCAAATCTGTACAGGGGAAAGACACACTCAAATCTGTACAGGTTTGAGACACACTCACATCTGAACAGGGGAAAGACACACTCAGCTCTCAACTGGGGAAAGACACATTCAAATCTGTACAGGGGAAAGACACACTCAGCTCTCTACTGGGGAAACCTCATTCAAATCTGTACTGGGAAAAGACACATTCAAATCTGTACAGGGTAAAGACAAACTCAGCTCTCTACTGGGGAGAGACACACTCAATTATGTACAGGGGAAAGACACAATCAGCTCTCTACTGGGCAAACCACATTCAAATCTATACAGGGTAAAGACACACTCAAATCTGTACAGCGGAAAGACACACTCAGCTCTCTACTGGGGAAACCACATTCAAATCTGTACAGGGTAAAGATACCTTCAAATCTGTATAGGGTGAAGTCAAACTCAGCTCTCTACTGGGGAAAGACACAATCAAATCTGTCCAGGGTAAAGGCACACTCAAATCTGTACAGGGGAAAGACACACTCAGCTCTCTACTGGGGAAACAACACTCAAATCTGTACAGGGTAAAGACACATTCAAATCTGTACAGTGGAAAGACACACTCAGCTCAAATGGGGAAACCTCATTCAAATCTGTACAGGGTAAAGATACATTCAAATCTGTACAGGGTGAAGTCAAACTCAGCTCTCTACTGGGGAAAGACACACTAAAATCTGTACAGGGGAAAGACACACTCAGCTCTGTTGGGGAAAGACACACTCAAATCTGTACAGGGGAAAGACATACTCAAATCTGTACAGGGTAAACACACACCCAAATCTGTACAGTGGAAATACACATTTAAGTCTGTACAGGGTAAAGATACACTCAAATATGTACAGTGGAAAGATACATTCAAATCTGTACAGGGGAAAGACACACACAGCTCTGTACAGGGGAAAGACACTCAGCTCCGTGCAGTGGAAAGACACACTAAAATCTGTACAGGGGAAAAACACACTCAAATATGTCGAGGGGAAAGACACACTTAAATCTGTAGAGGGTAAATACACACTCAAATCTGAACAGGGGAAAGACACTCGCAAATCTGTAAAGGGTAAATACATCCAATCTGTACTGGGCAAAGACCACACTCAAATCTGTACAGTGTAAAGACACACTCAAATCTGTACAGGTTAAAGACACACTCAAATCTGTACAGGGTAAAGACACACTCAAATCTGTACAGGGGAAATACACACTCAAATCTGTACAGGGGAAAGACACACTCAGCTCTGTACAGGGGAAAGGCACACTCAAATCTGTACAGGGTAAAGACACACTCAAATATGTAGAGGGGAAAGACACACAAATCTGAACAGGAGGAAGACACACTCAAATCTGTACTGTGTAAATACACTGAACTCTGAACAGGGGAAAAACACACTCAAATCTGTACAGGGTAAAGACACAAAGTTATACTGATATACCTCAGTGTTATTCTTTACGTTGGTTCCCCACTTTCCCAGCGAGTTTATATCCATTTCCCTTATTCTGTAACTGTGTCTCCCAATTCACCAGCGAGCTTATATACATGAACCTGTTCCTGTAACTCAGTACTTCATTGCCGCAACTAACCCATCTTATTGCTGTGTTCTATTGCAGCGTCTCCAAGTTCTCTCCCTATGTGTTTTTGTGAAAGTATTATATTTATCTTCAATTATTTCATAGCTTTGGCTACATCGTTTCCTCGAAGGTCATCCAAAATTACGTCTAAAAATGATATTTCTTAAAGTTATTTAAACTTACTCTGAGCCTCCCTCACCCGAGGAATCGATGTGCAATAGGGTGATACACTCGGAAGATCAAAAGCAACTCTTGCAAATGATTCAAATCTATAAGAAATATTTGCAAGTTGACACAGGGGCCTTAGTTACAGAGATAGCCTATTGAAAGTAATATTATCAGCAGCTGGATACCACCGAGTTCTTGAATAGAGAATTTAGACGATCCAAAAGCCTCTGGAATAAATGATGTTCCCCTCGTTAAAGACTTTCGAGGCTGGCCCTGAATCTGAGACTATCTCTCACTACCGGGCTCCCGGGTTAGCAGACAGTAACGTGGATATGTTAATGAAATAGGAATAGATCACGTTTGGAAAATACAAAAGCGAGCAGAATGACAGTGTGTCAATTATGACATCCATATATATACAGAATATGAAGAATAGATTGAATGACTCCAGCCACAAATTGAGCTTGCCGGTTACATAACGGCAGTCATCACAGAAATATATGCCTGCAAGATGGTCACAGCTGTAAATGGTACAAAGTAACAGTAAAATAGAAATCAACTGAGCGTGAAAATAAACTCGCAAGTAATATCAAAATCATTGCAGGGAACTTTTACAATTAAATTCTGTAAGGGGAAGTGGTCAAAGAGTAGGTCGTCCCCTGTTAACTGTTCATGGTGCATTTATCAATTAAATAAGGAAAAGACAGACATGCTGGAGAATGACTTCTTTCAGTATTTAATTGAGAGGAGTTCAAAGTGCCACAGATCGAGGAAACATATTACTGAATCAGGAGCAGGGACGGAACACAATTGACTCTATCCGGGAAATACTAGTGGTGAAATGAATGGTATTAGAGTTTGAAAGATCCACAGAAACATGCTTCCAATTAGTGGGTCTCAATGTGAGTGGTTGGGAACTTTCCAGATTTCTGAGTTACAATCTTCAAAAGGTCTCTGGACTTGGGAAATACCCCTTCGGTTTGGAGAATTACACCTGCCGCTCCGTTACTTCAGCAACGTGACAGAGTGAAAAAGGGGCATTTGGGAGAGTTATCGGAACATCTAGTGTGGGTAAATGAATGGAGCTCACCCTGAAGGACAGGGTATGTGAACAGCTTAGACTACCCAGCTAATCAGCACGAACGAGCGTGGATTTGTACAATTTACTCATGGGTGATGAACATGATGGAAATCTGTCAAGCGGGACGAAATTACTGGGCAGGAGAATGTTTACGAAGGTTGATCAATTCAGTTAAAGAAGGAAACTGATCATCCAGTTTCCAGACAAGACGCTGAATGTGTAACGGTGTTTACTAATTCCCCAGCTAGCCTATATTCATGACCTATTTTCTGTAACTTTTTCTGCTACTTCTCCAGTGAGCTGGTACATTACCCTTGTTCAGCAACCGCTTATATGCATGGCCCTATATTCTGAACCTGGGCCTCTCAGCTCCTCAGATGGCTTCTAGACATGAAGCTGACCCTGCATCTGTCTCTGTTCCTCAGCTCGATTATTGCACGCCCCTTATGCTGTCCTTGTGCCTCCCACTTCATCATCCAATCTATGTACGTCACCGTGATTCTGTATCTGTCTCCTACTTCCAATTTGAACGTATATAACTTTCCTTCATTGTGAACTATCTCTTCTAGTTACATAGTTACTTTTACCTTGACACTCATTCTGCAACATTGTCGTAGTACCCCCAAGTTTTCCTTTGTATACATGATATTTGTTTTCTTTAACTGTATCTCCTTCTACCACAGCTAGTAAATATATATGAGCCTTTTGAAACATTATCTGCCAGTTCACCAGCTAGATTATACACATGATCCGTTTTCTGTTACCGTATATCCCGTGTATACCAGCTGGCCTATGTACATGACCTTCAGTTCTGTAGTTACCTATTTGTCATTATGTAGCTGTGTCTCCTGGTACCTCATATAACTTATATATATATATATATATATATATATATATATATATATATATATATATTACTCCTATTCTGTAAATGTGCATCCTTGTTCCTCAGCTAACTTACATATGCGACCGTTACTCTGACACTGTGTCTCAGAATTCCCCAGCTAGTTTATAGGCAAGACGCTTATTTTCTAACTGTGTCTCCGCGTTTCCGAGTTATCATAAATACATGATCCGTATTGCCTAACATCGTGTACAAGATCCTCAGCGAAATTTTGTCCATAGCTTTATTCTGCGAATGTGTCACCCAGTTCTTCAGCTGGCTT
This sequence comes from Scyliorhinus canicula, assembly GCF_902713615.1. Classification (NCBI taxonomy): domain Eukaryota; kingdom Metazoa; phylum Chordata; class Chondrichthyes; order Carcharhiniformes; family Scyliorhinidae; genus Scyliorhinus; species Scyliorhinus canicula. The sequence goes on from NW_024055515.1 coordinate 19,785, forward strand.
ACATAGAAGCACAGAATAGAATCATTGAATTTACAAAGCAGAAGGAGGCCATTCGGCCCATCGTGTATGCACCGACCATTACAAAGAGCACCCTACTGAAGCCCACCTATCAAACTGATCCACCGAACACAGTATCGCCCCACTTAACACCTTTTGGACACTAATCGCAATTTAGCATGGCTAATCCCCCAAACACGTACAACTTTTGGGTAGCGCGGTTGCGCAGTGGGTTAGTCCTGCACCCTCACAGTGCCGCGGCCCTAGGTTCGATTCCGGCTCTTGGTCCCTCTCTGTGTGGAGTTTGCACATTTTTCCCGAGTATACGTGGGTTTCGCCCCGATAACCCAAAGATGTGCCAGCTCGGTGGATTAGTCATGCAAAATTGTTGTTAATTGTAAAAATTGAATTGGTTCCTTTACGTTCATATAAACAAACAGGTACATTTTTGGACTGTGGGAGGAAACCGCAGCACCCGGAGTAAACCCACACAGGCACTCGGAGAACGTGCAGACTCACGACAGTAACCCAGCCTGGAAACCAACCTGGGACCCTGGACCTCTGAAGTGACTGTGCTGACAACTATGCTACCGTGCTACCCTCCCACTATTCTGGACAGGTACCACCTGTATGCACATTTAGCTCATATACATGACCATCATCCTGTATCCGAGTCTCCTGGTTCCCCAACTAGCGGATCAATCGTAATGACCCGTGCTGTAGCTGTGTCACCAGGTTCACAACTTATCGTATTTACGTTGCCTATATTATGTAACTGGGTCTCCTAGTTCCCTAACAGGTCAATGATCATGGCTCTTCTTTCAGTAATGAAATCTAAATATCCCCAGAGAGCTCAAATACTTGAACATCTTTCGGTAACTGTCTCTCAGTTTCCCAGCTAGATTAGATACATGATCTTTGCTGTGCAAACCTGTCTCCTTGTTTCACAGCGACCTTATATCGAAAAAAAGGATCAAGGTAGCACAGAAACAGGACATTCGAGCCTCAAAGCCTGTAACGGCCATAATACCACACTTCACCAAAAACCACAGCACATCCCAGTGCAGTATCCCTCCACACCTATTCTATCTATGTATTTGTCGACATGCCTTTAAAAACCTTAACTGTACCTGCTTCCACAAACTCCCCTGGCACCGCATTCCAGGCATTCAAAACTGTCTCTCGAATAAACCTGCCGCGAACATCTCCTCCAATCTTTACCCGCGGACCTTAAAGCTATGCCCCTGGTGATAGACCCCAACTTTGTCTAGAGTTCCTGTCCATACATTCTATCCATGCCGCTCATAATCTTGTAGACCTCTACCAGGTAGTCCCTCAACTTCCGGGGCTTCTAATAAAAACAGTCGGAGTCTATTCATCCTCTCCACATAAAAAACAGTCTCCTGACCAGGAAACAGCTTGATACCGTCCTCTGCACCCTCTCCAAAGCGTCCACATCATTCTGGCAGTGTGGCGACAGATTTATGTGCACGATCCCAAGGGCGGCCTTACAACACTTCCATACTAAATGCAGGATGACTTGTCATTTTTTTATACTGATATCCATCAGCCTTATTAATAACGTTGGTCCGACACTTCTGCAGCGAGCTTACATACATGACACTTATTCTGTAAACGTGTCTCCAGTTAACGAACTAGCAGATATAAGAACATAAGAACATAAGAACATAAGAACTAGGAGCAGGAATAGGCCATCTGGCCCCTCGAGCCTGCTCCGCCATTCAATTAGATCATGGCTGATCTTTTGTGGACTCAGCTCCACTTTCCGGCCCGAACACCACAACCCTTAATCCCTTTATTCTTCAGAAAACTATCAATCTTTACCTTAAAAACATGTAATGAAGGAGCCTCAACTGCTTCACTGGGCAAGGCATTCCATAGATTCACAACCCTTTTGGTGAAGAAGTTCCTCCTAAACTCAGTCCTAAATCTACTTCCCCTTATTTTGAGGCTATGTCCCCTAGTTCTGCTGTCACCCGCCAGTGGAAACAACCTGCCCGCATCTATCGTATCTATTTCCTTCATAATTTTAAATGTTTCTATAAGATCCCCCCTCATCCTTCTAAATTCCAACGAGTACAGTCCCAGTCTACTCAACCTCTCCTCATAATCCAACCCCTTCAGCTCTGGGATTAACCTAGCGAATCTCCTCTGCACACCCTCCAGCGCCAGTACGTCCTTTCTCAAGTACGGAGACCAAAACTGAACATAATACTCCAGGTGTGGCCGCACTAACACCTTATACAATTGCAACATAACCTCCCTAGTCTTAAACTCCATCCCTCTAGCAATGAAGGACAAAATTCCATTTGCCTTCTTAATCACCTGTTGCACTTGTAAACCAACCTTCTGTGACTCATGCACTAGCACACCCAAGTCTCTCTGAACAGCGGCATGCTTTAATATTTTATTGTTTAAATAATAATCCCGTTTGCTGTTATTCCTACCAAAATGGATAACCTCACATTTGTCAACATTGTATTCCATCTGCCAGACCCGAGCCCATTCACTTAACCAATCCAAATCCCTCTGCAGACTTCCAGTATCCTCTGCACTTTTCGCTTTACCACTCATCTTCGTGTCATCTGCAAACTTGGACACATTGCCCTTGGTCCCCAACTCCAAATCATCTATGTAAATTGTGAACAATTGTGGGCTCAACACGGATCCCTGAGGGACACCACTAGCTACTGATTGCCAACCAGAGAAACACCCATTTATCCCAACCCTTTGCTTTCTATTAATTAACCAATCCTCTATCCATGCTACTACTTTGCCCTTAATGCCATGCATCTTTATCTTATGCAGCAACCTTTTGTGTGGCACCTTGACAAAGGCTTTCTGGAAATCCAGATATACCACATCCATCGGCTCCCCGTTATCTACTGCACTGGTAATGTCCTCAAAAAATTCCACTAAATTAGTTAGGCATGACCTGCCTTTTACGAACCCATGCTGCGTCTGCCCAATGGGACAATTTCTATCCAGACGCCTCGCAATTTCTTCCTTGATGATAGATTCCAGCATCTTCCCTATTACCGAAGTTAATCTCACTGGCCTATAATTTCCTGCTTTCTACCTACCTCCTTTTTTAAACAGTGGCGTCACGTTTGCTAATTTCCAATCCACCGGGACCACCCCAGAGTCTAGTGAATTTCGGTAAATTATCACTAGTGCATCTGCAATTTCCCTAGCCATCTCTTTTAGCACTCTGGGATGCATTCCATCAGGGCCAGGAGACCTGTCTACCTTTAGCCCCATTAGCTTGCCCATCACTCCCTCCTTAGTGATAACAATCCTCTCAAGGTCCTCACCTGTCATAGCCTCATTTCTATCAGTCTCTGGCATGTTATTTGTGTCTTCCACTGTGAAGACCGACCCAAAAAACCTGTTCAGTTCCTCAGGCATTTCCTCCTTTCCCATTATTAAAACTCCCTTCTCATCCTCTAAAGGACCAATATTTACCTTAGCCACTCTTTTTTGTCTTATATATTTGTAAAAACTTTTACTGTCTGTTTTTATATTCTGAGCAAGTTTACTCTCATACTCTATCTTCTTTATAGCTTTTTTAGTAGCTTTCTGTTCCCCCCTAAAGATTTCCCAGTCCTCTAATCTCCCAGCAATCTTTGCCGCTTTATATGCTTTTTCCTTCAATTTGATACTCTCCCTTATTTCCTTAGATATCCACGGTCGATTTTCCCTCTTTCTTCCGTCCTTCCTTTTTGTTGGTATAAACCTTTGCTGAGCACTGTGAAAAATCGCTTGGAAGGTTCTCCACTGTTCCTCAACTGTTCCACCATAAAGTCTTAGCTCCCAGTCTACCTTAGCTAGTTCTTCTCTCATCCCCTTGTAATCTCCTTTGTTTAAACACAAAACACTAGTATTTGATTTTACTTTCTCACCCTCCATCTGTATTTTAAATTCCACCATATTATGATCGCTCCTTCCGAGAGGATCCCTAACTATGAGATCATGAATCAATCCTGTCTCATTCCACAGGACAAGATCTAGGACCGCTTGTTCCCTCGTAGGTTCCATTACATACTGTTCTAGGAAACTATCGCGGATACATTCTATAAACTCCTCCTCACGGTTGCCTTGACCGACCTGGTTAAACCAATCGACATGTAGATTAAAATCCCCCATGATAACTACTGTACCATTTCTACATGCATCAGTTATTTCTTTGTTTATTGCCTGCCCCACCATCTCGTTACTATTTGGTGGCCGATAGACTACTCCTATCAGTGACTTTTTCGCCTTACTACTCCTGATTTCTACCCAAATGGATTCAACCTTATCCTCCATAGCACCGATGTCATCGCTTACTATTGCCCGGATGTCATCCTTAAATAACAGAGCAACACCACCTCCCTTACCATCCACTCTGTCCTTCCGAATAGTTTGATACCCTCGGATATTTAACTCCCAGTCGTGACCATCCATTAACCATGTTTCAGTAATGGCCACTAAATCATAGTCATTTACGATGATTTGTGCCACCAACTCATTTACTTTATCCCGAATACTACGAGCATTCAGGTAAAGTACACTTATGTTGTTTTTTTACCTCTATTTTGAATCTTAACATCCCCAGTGTTATTCCTTTTGTTATTACTGGGCCTATTCACTGTGCTCCCCTCAGTCACTGTACCTTGTAGTGTCGCCCTTATGGATTTCTGACTATGTCTTCTCTGCCTTGCACTTTTCCCCTTAATTCCTTTTGTTTCTGTCCCTGTTTTACTAGCTTCCAACTTCCTGCATCGGTTCCCATCCCCCTGCCACATTAGTTTAAGCTCTCCCCAACAGCTCTAGAAAACACCCCCCCCTTGGACATCGGTTCCAGTCCTGCCTAAGTGCAGACTGTCCGGTTTGTACTGGTCCCACCTCCCCCAGAACCGGTCCCAATGCCCCAGGAATTTGAATCCCTCCCTCTTGCACCAACTCTCGAGCCCCGCATTTATCCTATCTATCCTGACATTCCTACTCTGACTAGCTCGTGGCACTGGTCGCAATCCTGAGATTACTACCTTTGAGGTCCTACTTTTTAGTTTAAATCCTAACTCCCTGAATTCCGCTTGTAGGACATCATCCCGTTTTTTACCTATATCGTTGGTGCTTATGTGCACCACGACAGCTGGCTGTTCACCCTCCCCCCCAGAATGTCCTGCAGCCGCTCCGAGACATCCTTGACCCTTGCACCAGGGAGGCAACATATCATCCTGGAGTCTCGATTGCGTCCACAGAACCGCCTGTCTATTCCCCTTACGATCGAGTCCCCTATCACTATAGCCCTGCCACTTTTATCCTGCCCTGCTGTGCAGCAGAGCCAGCCACGGTGCCATGAACCTGGCTGCTGCTGCCTTCCCCTGGTGAGCCATCTCCCTCAACAGTATCCAAAGCGGTATATCTGTTTTGCAGGGAGATGACCGCAGGGGACACCTGCACTGCCTTCCTGCTCTTGCTCTTTCTTTTGGTCACCCATTTTCTATCACGACCTTATTCAATAATCGATACACCTCGGTCTCCGACGAGGTTACATACATAACTCGTTTTATGTAACTGTGTGTCAAATTTCCGCAGCTAGCTCATCTTAATGAAATGTCTTCTTTTTCAGTGTCTTCAAGATCTCTGGCTATGAATTTTTGAAAGAGTATTATATTTCTTGCCAATTACTTCGGACCTTTGGTAACATATTTTCCTCTTAGTTTTGATACACAATGGATCTACAGAAGATAATTCATCAGGTTATTAAAACGTATTCTGAGCCTCCCTCACCCCAAGGTTGAATGTCCAAAAGGGAAATGCACTCAGTACATCAGCAGAAACACTTGCAAGTTGAAACAGCAGCCTCAGTCACAGAGACAGTCTGTGAAAGATAATATCCTCTGCAGCTAAAAAATCGCAGGATTCTGGGGTAGAGAATTCAGAATATCCGAAATCGTCTGAAATGAAAAATATCCACCTTTTACAGAATTTAGTTGCTGCCCCTTATTCGGAGTCTGTACCTCCCAGTACCCGTCTCCCGGGTTAGCGTCTGTACAGAAACGTTGATAAGTCACTGAAATATGAATACTTATCGTTTGGGTAAAACAGAATTAGGACAGAATGACAATGCACAGCATATTGCAATATTAATACCGTTTGTACATACACAAAAAGTATGATGAATAGATTGAATGACACAAGCCCCAAATTTAACTTGCGGGTTACAAGACGGCAGCCATGACAGATACATGGATGCAAGATGGTCGCAGTTGTACATGTTGACGAAGCAAGATTAAAATACAAATAAATGGAGCATGAAAATAAACTTGCATGGAATATTAAAATCATCACTGGGAGCTTTTGCAATTAATTACGAAATGGAAAGTGGCACATGGAAGATTGTCCCTTGTTAGCAATTGATGGTGCATTTGTCAATTAAGATAATTAAGTGACAAACATGCTTTAGAATGCCCTTGTTGCAGTACTTACAGAAGAAGAAGAGTTCAAAATGCCAGGTACACCAGGAAACATATTACTGAATCAGGAGAAAGGACTAGACAAAAGTCAGATATCGAGGAAACCCACTCCCTGGTGATTTTCCTCCGAGTCACTGACCACCACGTCTTGGAAATATACCCGCAGTCCGTAAGTAGTTCTACTCGTTCCCCGGCAAGCTAATCTTAATGCACGTGCTGTACCTGTGTGCCCAAGTTAACAAGCTAGCGTGTTTACAGAGCCCACATTCCGGGCTAGTATAGCACAGTGGGCTAAACAGCTATCTTGGAATGCACAATAATGCCAGCCGTGAGGCTTAAATTCCTATACTGGCGTCACCGACCATGTGTCTGCATATGGCGAGAGTAACGTCGTTGTAGCCTAAGTGTGAAAATAGGCTGTTACTTTATTACTATTCTATAAATTTTTACCCTATTTCCCCAGCTGGCCCACATGCATGACTCTTCTTTCAGTAATGCTGTCTCCATATTCCCAGGTAACTTAAATATCTGAACATCTTACGGTAACTGAATCTCATAGTTCCCTGGCTAGCTTTGATATATGACCCTTATTCTCTAACCGTTTCTCCTTGTTTCAAAGCGAGCTCATATAGATCAAAAAGCGAATAATAATATAATACAGGAAGAGGACATTTGGCCGTTCAAGCGTGTACAGGTCATGACACGACACGGAGAAAAGCCATAGCACTTTCTAGTGCCGTATCGCTCTGCTCGCATGCAATCCATGTGGTTGTCGAGATGAATTTTGAACGCCGCAAATGTACCTGCTTCTACAACCTCCCCTGGCAACGCGATCCAGGCAATCAACACCCTGTATATAATAAACCTGCCTCGCACATCTCTTCTAAACTCCCTGTGACTTTAAAAACATGACCCCTAGTGACAGACCCCGCCTTGGGATAGAGTGCCTGCCCATCCATAAGATCGTAAGATAATAAGGTATCGGAGCAGAATTAGGTCACGGCCTATCGAGTCTGCTCCGCCAATCAATCATGGTTGATATTTCTTCATCCCCATTCTCCTGCCTTGTCCCCATAACCCTTAGTCCCCACTCTATCTATGCCCCTCATAATCTTGTTGACTATTAGTTCACCACTCAACCTATGGGGTTCTAATCAAAAAAGGTCCACGTCTCTTCATCCATTCCACATGACTAACATCCTGCTAACCAATAAACATCCTGATAACCGTCCTCTACACACTCTCTAAAGCGTCCACGTCATTATGGTAGTGCGGTAACCAGAACTGAGCACAAGCCACCAAGTCTGGGTGCTGATTTAGTATCGTGGGCTAAACAGCTGGACTGTAAGGAAGAACCCGGCCAGCAGCGCGGATTCATTTCCGTAGTGGCCTCCACGCACAGGCGCCGGAATGTGGCAACAGGGGATTTTCACAGTAACTTCATTTGAAGCCTACTTGTGATAACAAGCGGATTTTCATTTCATTTGAAGTGCGGCCTTATAACCGTTCCACAGTAAAGAAGGTTGACTTGTCAATCATCGTACTGATATTCATCAGCCTGATTCATAATGTTGGTAGGCACTTCGCCACCGAGCTTATATACATGACCCTTATTCTATTACTGTGTCTCCCAGTTCACCAGCACACTAGCATACACGGCCTTAATTAATAACCTTGACTCCTCGGTCGCCAGCGAGGTTACATACATGACCCGTATTATGTAACAGTGTGAATTTCCTCAGCCAGCTCTTATTAATGATACGCCTTCTGCTTCACTGTCTTCAAGATCTCTGGCTTTGTCTTTTTCAAAGTCTATTATATTTATCTTCAATTATTTCTTTGTTTGGGTTACATAGTTTCCTCAATGTTTTAACATAAATTGGTCGACAAAATATATTTCATTACGTTATTAAAAGTTACTCTGAGCCTCTCTCACCCCAGACATGAATGTCCCATAGTGAAATGCACTCAGTAGATCAGCAGAAACACTTGCAAATTATTCAAATCTGTAAGATATATTTGAAAGTTGACACAGAAGCCTCAGTCACAGAGTCAGTCTGTTCAAGAGAATATCCTCTGCAGCTAAAATATCACAGCGTTCTGGGGCAGAGAATTCAGTATATCCCAAATCATCTGAAATAAGTAACTACTCCTTTTTACGGAACTTAGTGTCTTCCACTTATTCCGAGACTGTATCTCCCAGTTCCGGTCTCCCGGGTTAGTGGTTGTATAGAAACGTTGATATGTCTCTGAAAGAGGAATATTTATCGTTTCTGTAATATAAAATTAGAGCAGAATGACAGAGCACAGCTTATTGCAGTATTAATGTCGTTTGCCCATGCACATAAAGTATGAAGAATAGATTGAATGACGCCAGGCACAAATTTAACTTGCGGGTTGCAAGATGGCAGCCATGACAGACACATGGATGTAAGATGGTCGCAGCTGTACATGGTGACGAAGCAGGAGTGAAATACAACTAAATGGAGCATCAAAATAACCTCGCTTGGAATATTAAAATTACCACAGGGAGCATTTACAATTCATTATGAAAAGGTCAGTGGCTCATGGAAGGTCGTACCTTGTTAGCAGCAGATGTTGCATTTATTAATTAAGATGAGGAAATGGCAAACATACTTCAGAATAACTTTCTTGCAGTACTTACAGGAGATGTTGTGTTCAAAATACCTGAGATACGAGGAAACATATTATGGAATCAGTAGCAGAGACTGGACAAAATAAAGATATCTGGGAAACCCACTATCGGATGACTCCCCTCCAAGTCACTGACCGCCCTGGCTTGGAAATATATCAACAGTCTTAACTTGTTCTACTCGTTCCACAGGAAGCTGAACTTAATGCCTGTGCTGTAGCTGAGTCTCCAAGTTAACAAGCTAACAGTAGTGGACTCGCCAACACGAAACGCGTTCAAATGGTCATTGGATAGGCATATGGACGACAAGGGAATAGTGTAGAGGGACATTAGAATGGTTTCACAGGGCGGTGCAACATCGAGGGCTTAAGGGCCTGTACTGCGCTGTAATGTTCTATGTTCTATGTTCTAACGTGTTTAGAGAGCCCACGTTGGGAGCTGGTTTAGCCCAGCGCTAAACAGCTGGCCTGTCTTGTAGAATAATGCTAACCGCCTGCGTTCATTTCCTGTACCGGCGTCCCAGAACATGCGACCGCATGTGGCGACAGTAACTTAATTGAAGCCTAATTTTCACAATAAGCTATTACTTTATTAATATTATTATATAACTGTTTCTCCTACTTCCGCAGCCGGCCTACGTGCATGGCTATTCTTTAAGTAATGCTGTGTCCATATCCCTAGGTAACAAATACCTGAACATCAATCGGTAACTGAGTATTCTAGTTCCCCAGCTAGCTTAGGTAGATAACCCTTATTCTCTAACTTTGTCTCCTTGTTTCTCAGCGAACTCATACAGAACAAAAATCAAAGAACGATATAGCACAGGAACAAGACAATTGGTCCTCCAAGTCTGTACCCGTCATGACACCACACTTGGCAGAAACCCAAAGCACTTCCTAGTGCTCTATCGCTCTGCACCCATCATATCTATCTGTTTGTTGATATGCATTTTGAGCACCGTAAATGTACTTGCTTCTACAACCTCCCCTAGTAACGTGATCCAGGCACCATCCACCCTGTGTGTAATAAACCTGCCTCGCACATCTCCTCTAAACTTTTCCCAACTGTCCTTAAACGAATGACGCCTGGTGACACACCCGACATTGGGATAGAATGCATGCCCATCCATAAGATCGCAAGAGAAGGCGTCGGAACAGAATTTGGACACTCGGTCCATCGAGTCTGCTCTGCCATTCAATCATGATTGATATTTTCTCATCCCCATTCTCCCGCCTTCTGCCCATAACCCCTACCCGCCCTCTATCTATGCCCCTCATAACATTGTCGACCTCTATCATTTCAAACCTCAACCTCCGGGGTTCTAATGAAAAAGGTCCAAGTCGATTCACCCACCAGATGAATAACATCCTGCTTTCGATGCAACATCCTGATAACCGTCGTCAGCCCACTCTCCAAATGGTCCACATCATTCTGGTAGTGCGGTGACCAGAATTGTGCACGAGGCTCCAAGTCTGGGAACTGTGTAAGCACAGTGTCCTACATAGCTGCCTTGTAAAGCAGGCCCAGCGCAGCAGCGCGTCTTCAATTCCTGTACTATCCTCCCCTCACAGGCGCCAGAATGAAGGTGGCGAACAGGGGCTTTTCACAACTTCATTTGGAGAACGGTTCCATGGAAATGAAGGATCACTTGTCAATATTTATACTGATGTTCATCAGCCTTATAACGTTGGTCCTTCACGTCCCCAGCTAGCTTATATACATAATGCTTTGGGCAGCACGTGGAGTAGACAGCACTGTGGCTTCATCGCCCCAGGGTCACAGGTTTGATTCCCCGCTGTTTGTGCGGAGTCGGCACGTTCTCTCCGTGTCTGCGTGGGATTCCTCCGGGTGCTCTGGTTTCCTCCCACAGTCCAAAGACGTGCAGGTTAAGTGGGTTGGCCATGATAAATTGCCCTTAGTGACCAAAAAGGTTAGGAAGGCTTATTGGATTAAGGGGACTGGTTGGAAGTGATGGTTTACATGGGTCGGTGCAGAGTAGATAGGCAGAATGGCTTCCATCTGCACTATGTTCCGTATATGACATTTATTCGGTTTCTGTGTCTCCTAGTTCACCAGCTAACTAGCATGCACGGCCTTGAATAATAAACGGAATTCCTCGGTTCCAAGCAAGGTTACATACATGACCCGTATATGTAACTGTTTGTCCAGTTTTCGCAGCTAGCCCTTATGGATGATATATATTCTATGTCAGTGCCTTCAAGACCTCTGGCTATGTATTTATCAAAGTGTATTGCTTTTATCTTCAATTATTCCGTAGGTTTGGTAACATAGATCCTGTAAGTTTCAATATAAAATTGGTCTACAAACGATATTTCATCACGTTATTAAAACTTACTCTGTGCATCTGTCACCGCAGATATGAATGTCCAATAGGGAACTGCACTCAGATCAGCAGAAACACTTGCAAATTATTCAAATCTATAAGATATATTTGCAAGTTGACATTGAAGCCTCAGTCACAGAGAAAGCATTTTAAAGATAATATTCTCTGTAGTTAAAACTTAACAGCGTTCTTGGTTGGAAAATTCGGAATATCCGTAATCGTCTGAAATGAATAATACCCACCATTTTACGGAATTTAGTGGCTGCCCCTTATTCCGAGCCTGATCTCCCAGTACTGGTCTCCCGGGTTAGTGTCTGCCCAGAAATGCTGGTATGTCACTGAAAGAGGAATACTTATCGTTTGTGTAAAATAAAATTAGAGCAGAATGACAATGCTAAGCTTATTGCATTATTAATGTTGTACCGTCAGGGGCCTCACGGTAGCATGGTGGTTAGCATCAATGCTTCACAGCTCCAGGGTCCCAGGTTCGATTCCCGGCTGGGTCACTGTCTGTGTGGAGTCTGCACGTCCTCCCCGTGTGTGCGTGGGTTTCCTCCGGGTGCTCCGGTTTCCTCCCACAGTCCAAAGATGTGCGGGTTAGGTGGATTGGCCATGCTAAATTGCCCGTAGTGTAAGGTTAATGGGGGGATTGTTGGGTTACGGGTTACGTGGGTTTAAGTAGGGTGATCATTGCTCGGCACAACATCGACGGCCTGTTCTGTGCTATGTTCTATGTTCTATGTTCTATGTAGAATAGATTGAATGACGCCAGCCATAAATTTAACTTGCGGGTTACAATATGGTAGCCATGACAGAAACATGATGAAAGATTGTCACAGTTGTAAACGGTGATAAAGCAAGAATAAAATACAAATAAATGGAGCACGAAAATAATCTCGCCTGGAATATTAAAATCATCACTGGGAGCTTCTGCAATTAATTATGAAAAGGACAGCGGCACATGGAAGGTCGTCCCCTGATGACAATTGATGGTACATTTGTCAATAAGATAAGGAAATTACAAACACGCTTTCGAATGACTTTGTTGGAGAACTTACAGGAGAAGAAGAGTTCAAAATGCCAGCGAGACGAGAAAGCATATTTTCATAGCAGGGACTGGACAAATTTCAGACATCTCGGAAACCCAGTGCGTTGTGGTTCCCCTCCATGTCAGTGACGCTTGGAAATATATCCGCAGTCTGTAACTGGTTCTACTCGGTCCCCTGTTCTTGAAAATACAGAAAATGTGTAAAATGTGAGTGCACCTGAAAGGGACAACCAGGAACAGAAAAAAAAATCCAAAAAATGGCAATTAGGGTAATTCTCTTGCCCTGGAATACAGTCAAGAGAGTTGAAACAATGAAACAAGAGTAGAAAAGCTTAACAGAGGCAAAAAAAAACTCCTGCAGAAGTGAAACTTAACCGCACGGAGGGGTCTCAAAATTTTGTTAAGAGTAACTAAAACCCTACAGAATAGAGGTCCAAGATCTCAGTGGATAAATGAGTGTTTGTTTAATAAGGATTTGTGAAATCCTGCAGAGTAAAGATCAAAGATCTGAGTGGATGAATGAGTGTGTGTATGTCTAATAAGGAATTGTGAATTTCTTTTAATGTCTGTATTTTAAAAAAATGTTGTCTTTTGTAAAGCCGATTTTCACATAAATTGGAAGTTATAAATGGCAGGTAGAAATGTGATCAGTATTATGGGATAGTGAATCAGTATATTCAGAACTAAATTGGTCTCAGAATAAACAGATAAAGTGTTTGTGCTGGGCAGCAGTCAGCTGCTGCAGACTTTGAAATTGCTGCCTTGAAGTTGACACTGCATGGCTCCGCAGGGTCCTAGTGCCCGCTGTTCACAAACAGTCACTAGCAGAAATAATGATGCTTAGAATGTTAAATACATTGAAGGAGCTTTAGAGAATAAAGATATTGGACCAGAAGTTAGTTTGGAGAATTAATTGCAGTATCAGAAAATGAGAATCTGATTGCAGGAAAAGATTTAATACAAATTGATGCAGAAAAATTGAGATATTAAAACCAATTGATAATAGAGGAAGTTTGGGTGAAGCTACCAACTAAGACTGCAGTGAAAATCATTCGTGAGACTGTAAAATGTAAAGACAAGGTTGTTCAGATTCTGGGTACACATACAGTTGAATTAGAGAAGCATGGTGTCTGGGGCAAAATAAATTGTATCACAATTAAAACACATAACCCAGTGAGCATAAGAGGAGTTTGAGATTCATCGAATCTCGCTCAGGGGTGCAATGACAGGAGGAGGCTTAACAGGCTTTAATTGTATGATGTACATCAAGGATATGGAAAATAAACCAGTTCAAAAAGAAATGGTGGCAAAAGAAATCCGGAAGTCCTGGAGAGGGCACTTCTGGGATAATCCAAATGAAAATAGAAAGTACAAATTAAAGAATAGGGCCCTCTCCACCCTTGATCTGTTCATTTGATTTTTCAGATGGAAAAAATAAATAACAAACCAGTTCACAAGAAGGAAGAGAACTACGCTCCAGAGAAGAATATTTTAGACAGGATTGGGGGGAAACTAATGATACAATTGGCTACATATTTGAGGGAATTAAATGACAGAACCCGGAGGAAAACGTTACGGGTTAGAAACAAATCAAAATATCAAATTATAACTGGACAGTGAAACCTCCGGTCAGACATCTCTAACTGGACATTAGCTGATGGATGATCTGTGGTCTCCATGGGGTATGTACTACACGGTGGAGTTATTAAGGGTCTCGGCAGACAGCAGCGACTGACGAGGAACCCCAACATGATAAATTACAATCATTTAAGAATTTTTGTAGCTTGATACCACGGCGGAAAAATTGTTACCAATGCAGCAAAACAATATTGCATTGAAGAGCTGTCATCGTTATTAAAGAAAGAAATGTCATGTAAATTGGTAGGGACTGATATATATGTAGGTGTGTCGTTAAAGAACTTGATCCGCATTTCTAAACTGTGTGAATGTTTTAATAGAGGGGTAGTTTAGTGTGTTCTCTTGATTTAACTACATAGAACATTACAAATAATATTGATGTTGTTTATATGCCATATTTAGTATGTAATAATTATTGTTCCCAAAGCCAAGAAGGAATGTTTCGATATTGATATTAAATTGTGATAACAGTTGCCAATATGTAAAGTTGTAGCACACAGTCTATTTGTGTGGTTAGGTAATGAGTAATATGTAAAGATAAGACTTAATTTTTTTTTACTGTGTATTTAACAATAGGGAGAATTTATTTGGAAACGTGACAGTTCAATGTGGGTTTACAAATGCTGTAATGGAAAATATACACTTTCATGTTGTAAGGGAAATGATGACAGATGAAAGGGATTTGAAGGAAATTTGTCAGAAAGATATTCTCTCATGTAAACCAGGGGTTGGCAGACATACATGGTTCACGAAAATGTTAGACATTAATGGGGAAGTTAGGAATACAAGCAGGATCAATTGAACCTTTTAAATTAATGAAACAAGGGAATCAGTGGGTGGTACATGATATCATAATTTGCCATTCCAATCAGCAATGGAAAAGCAATTTGGATGACGGAAAAATGAGACACGTAACAGCCAGTGATGGACAAAAGACCTTTGTGGTTACTGATGGACTGAGTTGTGTGCTGTTTCTAAGGGACATGAGGAAGCTTCTACGGTGCTGCTATCCCAAGGACGTAAAATGCTTTGGAGGTAGTGGAACACACGGAAAGCGATTATGTTACCTTCCTGAGCAACAACGGTTATGGTTCACGGTAATTGGACTTGAGGAAAAGAAAAGACTCTTATCGACACTGGTCTGAGATATGGATGCATTTACGTGTTGATTTTGGTGCACAATTTGAAATTCCAACACATGCATACAAATGACAAAGATCGGGGATATATGTTAGTACAATTGGATGGGGGGACAATTAACCAAATGATATAGTTATGTTTCAAATGTCAAGACGGGGTGTTCTTGAAAATACAGAAAATGTGTCATTTGAAACATGGAAGTCTGGCAATATCTGGTTTGAGAGGATACAGGGAAAGATCCCACAAATGTTTAATAGCAGCTGCAAAGAGCAGGATTGTAAAATGCAAATTCTTGCTCACAAGCTTTAGCAAACACACAGGGGTCATGTGGTAAGTTAAAACAATGGCTCACAACTTCATGGAATGTAACTATCTCAGGAAGCATCTGAAAAAGCATGGATGAGAGTTTCAATTGCATTAAGTGACGAATGTTTAAAACAGGCAAGTCTTTCAAGTCATAACCAAGTTAAATTTTAGCATACAGCTAAAAGCAAAGTTTCACACCTTAATTGAAATAAACTCTCTTAGTAAACAGCTGGAAAGGATGGAAGATGCCCAGTCGAATTAAAGTGTAAAATTCTACGAACATTAAGTCAATTAGAAAAAAATTGGAGACGACCTGTCTACGAGAAACATCATTTAAGTCAAAATCAATGGCAACGTTATGAGCTGGGGACAATTGGAAAATTAAACGATTCGGAATCACAGAAATAAAAGTTAACTATTGAAACCAAAGTATTTTTAATCAGATCTGAGAGGAGACGATATGCCCAAAATGAATAATTAGTTGTAGTAAGATGTTTACATCAAAGATACTTTTAAACTATCAAAGTGAAACAAGCCCATTTACAATAAAGTCGTTAAAACTTAATAACTCTCAGAAAGAGAATATAAACCCAGGGAGCAGCAGCAACAAGGACAGAGAACAGAGGACAGGACAGAGGAAACCAGCAACAGGAGAGAAGGGGAGGAGAACTCAGAGAGAGAGAGAGAGAGAGAGCTCGGTCATGGGAAAGACAAGGCAAGCAGCCGAGTTTAAACAGTTATACATCTAAGGAAGACTAGAATTTAAACAAAAGCCAGAGCCAGGTCTCACAGCTCGGTGCATGGGAAGAACAGGACACAGCAACCGAGTTCACCAGCGAATACAACTCAAGAAGACCAGATTTTAAGATCGATTGCCAAGGTGGGCCTGAAGCAACCAGCAGCCAGAAGCAAGATCTTTTTTCCTTTCTGTAAAGAAAGTGTTTGCAGCTTTTAAAAGAAAAAATATAATAATAAAAATAACTTAACCTGAAAAAGTGGTTATTAGCTGTAGCCATGCTGGCCACGCAAAATGGACACTGAGCCAAACTAAAATGGAAGGCTGCTGAGAAACAGACAGTTCAGCCAGAACAGCAGTCTGCAAAGAGCAGTTTGCATTCTGCAGCAGCAGAAACCAGTTTGGGCTCAGGTGGAAAGACCTTAGCTAGGTGCAAATGGCAAAACGCTTTGCATGCTAATGAGGCCATCAGACTTGAACACCCACACAATAGATACATTTGGTTCTGAATGGACACATTCCAATCAAGACCCAGACATCGAGGCACCAGAAACCTCCGAACAAAAGGACATAAGAAACGCCCCCTCCATCACGGAGACCCCCTCGCATTGGGGAATTAATCCAGTATCGATAAGAAATTGATCCAATAGGTAGAGCCCGCCCGAGAAGAGGGAAGGACAACGGAACCCCTATAAAAGATAGGGACCTCGTGTTGTCCGGTCTGTTAAACCTGTGCTCCGGCCCCGACTGACACCTGGTATCCTGACTCCAGCCGTTGAGCACCAGCCGCCGAAACCGTAAGTTCAACGCTCGCTACGCGATCCAAGCCCGCTAGACTCCCAAGTGCCAGAACGCTTGCTGAAGGCTGCAGACAAAACCAGGACGAAGGCCTCGTTCTCTGACCTTGCCTGTTCCTGTTAGATAAGTATTCTGTTTGCTTATGTTTAGTTGTAGCTTAGTCTCTTAGTGTGTGTGCATGAGTATTTATTATTAACTGTATAATAAATATTGATCGTTTGAACTTGACTAATCGGTGTATCGTCTTTATTACTTTGAATTTGACCTTGGAATACTTGTGACGTTGCCTATACGGCAGCTGGCGACTCCAGAGCTTAAATAATTACATAGAACAGAGCCTAGCAGTGTTAAGCACACGTCGAACTCGGAGGCGTGTTAATACACTCCAATAAACGCGTTTTACGCCCATAGTAAAACGTGCAACATTTAGTGGCGACATCCGCCGGGACCCTGTTGTAAGTGGAAACACCACAGTGTCCAGGACCCTGAAATTTGAATTAGAACTCCAAATTGCAGAGAAAGAAAGAGATCACAAGTATTCAAGGTGTTCAAAATAATAAGCGAAATTCGGAAGTGTGTTTTAGTGCATGCGTACTAACAGGGCTGTAAGGTAAAACTGAAAGCTTTTTGTTGCGACAAACTTTCGGTAGTTTTGTAATCGGAAAATAGCGTAAGCCGTACCCTTTTCACGAAACACCACCCCAGCAACCCCCTGTTCCAAATTATAACAAGAGAGTCAGAGGAAATGGCCATGCAGGCAATGGAACGTCTGATGGATCCAGCAAAGTTTGTGGTCGCAGCGACCAGCAGCAGTAGCAGAGTAGGCCAGTGTCCCACGTGGGAGCTGGAACTCCGCAAATATCTGCAGGGAAAGGGATGGCCCCTTTGGAAAGAGTTTTGTGCAAATGAGGAGACAGGTCCCGGAAGTATAGGTCATACTTGGTGGGAGAACCTCTCTCAGATACACAAAAAGAGTTTAAGTAAAGCACGCAAGCCGATGGCGATTGTGTCCTGCTTGGCACAGTTGCGAGGCGCAGAGGAGGTTATCAGGACGCTCCGGGCAGATTTAGAGGAAAGGAACCGAATGAGTAAGGTCGATGTCAGGGACATCGAGAAAGAAAACCTGGAATTAAAAGGGAAGTTGGCAGAGAAGGGTAGAGAGGTGGATGATGCCAAGAGGGCTCACCAGTCTTGTCTAGCTCATCTGAACAGTTCCCAGACCCAGTATGAGAAAGCCTATCAGGACGTGCAACGTGCCGTTCTGATAAGACAGGAATCGGAGAAGCAGGTGGAGGCATTGCAGAGGCAATGTTCGGATCTCAAAGCAGCTTTGAGAGCACTCCACGCTGCAACGACCGAACAAAGACAAAGCACAGTTGACCACGCGAAATGCAGGAAACAGATTGCGGAACTGCAATCTCTGCTTTCGGTGCAGAATGGCTTCCAAAGCACCTTTGGAGCTCAGTTAGATGGGGAAAACGCCCCAGATTGGCAGGAATTAAGCGAGACAGCGCAGCGTTATGTTCAGGGAACATGTGCGCCCGCAGCTCAGCAGAAACGACAGGCACCCCAACCCCCCACAGCTCAGATCATAACCGCACCCATGAATCCCGTAACCACACAGAGGAAAGCCGAATCAGAAGGCGCCCCAGACATAACTTACACCACCCCTTTAACAGTAACCCAGCTAAGGGACGCTTGTGAAAAGATCACTCCGTTCCTCCCCACCGCAGACCCCCACCAGTTCTTTGCGAAAGTAAAACAGCAGGCTACCATGTACGGCCTGGATGAGAGAGAGCAGGTTAAGCTCACCGTGCTGAGCTTAGACCAGAGTGTAGTGGCAGCCCTCCCCGACCCACAAAACGTGGCAGGAGGCAGCCTAGAGGAGATGCACACTGCTATTTTAGATGCCATCGGGTACAATAGAGGTGACCCCGTAGAAGGCTTGAATAAGTGCAGGCAGAAGAGATCCGAACACCCCACCGCATTCGCAGGAAGGCTGTGGATTCACTTCAGCGCAGTTTTCGGACAGCTAGATAGAGCGCATTTAACCCGCGAAAACATGGTTAAGTGGACGCGCACAATTATCTCACACGCAACAGAAGCAGGACAGAGCGCTTGCAATAATTACGACCCCTCAGAAGAGGCCCATAACGAAAAATGGGTCCTCAAAAGATTGTCCCGCGCTTGGGAGCAATCGCTTCAGGCAAAAGCAAAGGTTAGATCCCCAGAAGAGGCTCAGGCTGCTGCAGACATCCAAGCAGTCAGAGAGCACCAGAAGCCCGCATGGGTAAATGAAGGCAAGAGCAGCCCTCAACAGAAAGGACAGGAATGCTATAACTGTGGACAGTTAGGGCATTGGGCAAAAGAGTGTAATGCACCCCAGCGATCTCAGAGAGGCCAGCAGACAGGCACTCTGAACCGCAACAAAGCAAAACCAATCCACAATGTAGCAGTACAGTCAGGACCCACCAATGTGGACGAGACGAACTGACGGTGTTCGGGCTCCCCCACTTGGGTCTGTGACACACTATGGGACTCATCAGGGAGGCCCGTAGTCACGGCAAAAGTCAAAGGGAAGCCCATAGAGTTACTGTGGGACACAGGAGGATCCCGCACCACCATTAACTCCACAACCACGGCACACGCAGACACGTGGCCGACCACCTCCACCATCACACTTAGCGGGTTCACCGGACACTCGCAGCAGGGACATATCACAGCACCCGTAGCGATCCAGCTAGGGAACATTAGCACAAGACACCCCGTAGTTTTAGTAAATCTTCCCCGGACGGCAGAACACATCCTGGGGATAGATTTTATGAACACCCACAGCTTGTCGTTCGACCCAGTGAACCAGTGTGTCTGGCGAATGGCGAGATCAGACAGAGCCCCAGCCACCCTCACAGTAGGAGACTACGCTAATCGGATTAGCGCAGTGGGAGAGTACTCATTCGACCTGACTACACTCCACACCGACCGACAAATTAAGGCCCTACTAAACAAACACAGGACAGCATTTGCAAGTCACCGTCATGACTGTGGCAGAATGACTGGACAAGTTCATGTTACCGGACAGGACCCCCGACCGCAAAAGCAGTATAGATTTCCCCTCGAGGCAGAGGTGGAAATAGAAAAAGTTATAGGCAGCTTGTTGGACCAAGGTGTACTGAGAACGGTAGCCTCCACCAACAATGCCCCTATTTGGCCAGTGAGGAAGCCCGATGGATCATGGCGTCTGACCATCGATTATCGGGAACTCAACAAAGTAACCCCCGCAGTAGCCCCAACGGTAGCTACTAGTCCCGAGACCATGCTCAAGCAGGGTCTCAACGCCAAGTACTTCACGGTATTGGACATCAGTAATGGATTCTGGTCAATACCATTGGCAAAAGCGTGCCAATACAAATTCGCATTCACTTTCAAAACTCAGCAGTACACGTGGACATGCCTCCCACAAGGATTCCACAATTCCCCCTCCATTTTCCACCGACAGCTGGCAAGTGGATTAGAAAAATTTTCCCGACCCGAATGTCTGGTACAGTATGTAGACGACCTACTACTGCAGACAGACACAAAGGCAGAACACATTTCGCTTCTGGCCGAACTCCTAGAACTCTTAACTGAAATTGGCTGTAAAGTTAACCCGAAAAAGGCCCAAATATTGGAAAGTAAAGTGATGTATTTGGGATCAGTCATCACGCACGGCAAACGCGAAATCGAATTCAAAAGAATTGATTCGATTGTCAAATTGCCCCTTCCCCAGAATGTATCAGCCCTCCGGTCGTTTTTAGGACTGGTTGGCTATTGTCGGAACCACATCGACGGATTCGCGACAAAAGCCGCCCCACTTTCAGACCTCCTTAAGAAAGGAGCCCCCTGGGAATGGCTTCCGCAGCATACAGGCGCTGTGGAAGAGTTGAAACGAGCCCTTAGTGCAGCACCCGCGCTGCTAGTCCCCGACCAACTTTCACCGTACGCAATAGAGGTAGCTAGCACAGATCTAACCCTCTCGGCCGTGTTGCTTCAAGAACGGCACGAGCAGCTAAGACCAGTGGCTTATGCCTCCCGACTGTTAGACCCGGTAGAGCAAGGATTTTCAGCCTGTGAGAGGCACCTCCTTGCTGTCTTCTGGGCAGTGCAGTATTTCTCATACATCACCGGACTCAACCCCATTACTATTCTGACCGAACACACACCCACACAGCTACTACTAGACGGTCGACTGAAGGACGGTTCAGTTAGCCAGATTAGGGCAGCTAGGTGGACCCTACTTTTACAAGGACGGGACATTACAGTGAAACGGACACGCACACACACATACTTAGCCGACAACCTCCAATACCCCGGACAGCCCCATGACTGTGAAATTGTAGCTCCCCTGCATAACACAGGACCCTTTTTAGCCAAAACACCCCCCAGGAAGATAGGGAACCCGAAACAAAGCCCCCAGCCCACAGACACGTGTGGACCCTTGAGGATTTATGTAGACGGTTCCTCCACAGTTTTAAATGGTGAGCGTATCACAGGATGCGGCATCTATGTAGAGGACGCGCAGGGGCGCGCTCTCGAAGAAATCGCTCTTAAGTTACCAGGTCACTTAGGCGCGCAGGCAGCAGAGCTAGCAGCCATAGCGTACATAGTGGACCACCCCGATTCTTTCCCCAGCCCAGCAGACATATATTCAGACAGCTTATATGTCTGCAATAGCCTGACAGATTTTCTGCCCCTGTGGAGGACACGAGGTTTTGTCTCCGCAGACGGAAAACCCCTTCCATCAGCCCCCTTACTCCAGCATATCCTAGAGAAAGCGAAGGACAAGACCTTCGGCATAATAAAAGTAAGAAGCCACCATAGGTCATCACCCCCTGGGAATGTAAAGGCCGACGCGTTGGCTAAGGCAGGTTCCAGGAGAGGACACTTATGGACCCCCCCAGCTAGCGCACCAGCTAGCGCCCCTGTGAGCGCAGTCCAAGTCTCACAGACTGATATTAAAGACCTCGTGGCAGCACAAAAACAGGACGGAGACCTCAGGGAGGTTTTCAAGGGAAACTTTGTGCCTGCTTACGAGCACTTTAAACACGCACTGACCACACATGAGGGTGTGATCATTAAGGACCGACTTTATGTGGTCCCACAGCAGGACAGGAATCAGATGATTGCCTTGTTCCATGACGGACACGGGCATCAGGGAATTGATGCAACAACGAGGCACCTCAGGCAACTCTGTTGGTGGCCTGATCTCAGGAATGATGTAACGCACTACATAGAGAATTGCCTGATTTGTGCTCAGAATAACCCGGAGAGGTATTCTAAGAAAGCACAACTTCGGCATACTCGCCCAGTTAACGGCCCTTGGACAAACCTCCAGATCGACTTTATAGGTCCATTGCCCCCTTGTCGGAATGGCTATAAATACGTTCTGGTGGTGATAGATACCTTTACCAAGTGGGTAGAGGCATTTCCCTCACGAACAAATACAGCAAAGACAGCTGCAAAGATCCTGACCCACCACATCTTCACGAGATGGGGTTTACCCCGAAGTATCGATTCGGACCAGGGATCTCACTTTACAGGACGGGTCATGAGGAACGTCCTGACAATATTCGGAATCAAACAGAACTTCCACATTGCGTATCATCCACAGTCCAGCGGGATTGTGGAGCGCATGAATCGGACCCTAAAAACTACCCTTAGGAAAATGGTTCAAGAGAACAATTCCACATGGGATTCAGTGCTCCCCTTTGCACTTATGTTCATAAGGAACACTGTCTCCACATCGACAGGATACACACCACACACACTCATGACCGGACGCCCTATGAAAGGTACAGAATTCCTTTTAGGACTGGACATGACAAGCCCCGAAGTGACGGCCCTCACACATGAAAAGGCAGTTAGAGATCTAGTTGAGACTGTGAGGTCTGCACAGCTCGCAGCCGCAGTCCAGCTAGGGAAACGCCGACAGCAACGGACTGCCTGTTTCAATAAGACCGTACACACCACAGAATTCCAGGTTGGGCAACAGGTAATGTTATCTGTTTATAACCCCAGCAGTTTTTTGGCTCCAAAATATTCCGGTCCCTACTCAATTTCGGACAAAATTAGCCCCTCCGTATACAGGATCAAATATCCTAATGGGAAGACCGCGTGGTTCCATATAAACCAGTTAAAGGCATATGGAACACAGGCCAACCATGCTCACCATGTCCTGCTGGATGCAGCAGAACACTTCACCCCGCCCACCAGAGACACTTTTCCACCATCCCCCTCACAGACCAGTTCATCCACGGACTCGCCCACGACTCCGCCCACAGACCACTACAGACCACGCCCCGACACGCCCACAAGCTGCCACAGCAGAGACAGTAGGACAGACACTGACTCTGAAGACAGCGACACCACACAGCCATACAGCCCACACTGCACCAACTACGACCCCGACTCCAGTGACCCCATGGAAGTCACTTACCTTAAAAACCCCGAACCACCACCCGACCCCGACTACCCCGACAACACACTCGACGCCACACAATGGCACAGGGACAATTCCTACAGACTTGTCCGCAATGACGAAAGTGACCCCCGGTCACACAACTCCAAAATAGCATGCCTGATCCACACAAGGGTGTGGGATCCGGGAGAGCAGGACGACACGGTGTCTGACTCCCGACACGGCAACCCCTTTGTGACCCTGTTCACAGAGGCAGAATCAAAGTGAGGTGTCCAGATGATGTAAGATAGGAATCGTTTGAGGGAAACGATGTCCTTTCTGATGGAACCTGCACGTATGTTTGTCTTCGTTTTATGTTTGTTTGTCTCAGGATTGTACAATGTTTCAGTTGGAGGATGGACATCTTCTTTTCAGCTGAAAAGATTGTGACCACCTCACATGCACGTTAGTTTGTCCGCAGATACTTCTGAGAACTTCGGTTTGATTGGAGATCTTTTCCAAAGTTGTAAGGCCACACGCCAAATAGCTTGTCCGCAGATATATCTGAGAACTTCAGGGATGTCCTCAGTTGGAGCATCTTGGCTCCCTTGGTTTTTTTAGGTGCCCCTCTATTCGGCGAAATAGAGGCTGCAAGTCATGGTCAACACATTCGTACCCGTTTCTTTCCAGGTTACTCAGGCAGTGGACAAACGGCACTGAGGACCCGCCCTGTCTGAGAACCAACCCTTGGTCAGCCAAGCTCGGGTATGGCACAGCACGCCCTACCCGGGGATCCCATCCAACTCGTACCCGTAGCGGCCCATACGCAACTCATTCGGATGTTTCTTTCCAAATTTGTTTTCATTTTAGGTTAGGTAGCCCTTCGGCCACCATCCCACATGCTATTTACATCCGGGAACATTCGGATGGTAAATCAGCAAAGCCTGCGAGACGGCTCGCAGAAGGAAGGATTGTTAGGTGTATGCTGGTCTTTAAATTCGCTTTTTGAAAAAAAAATGAGGGGAGTCACAGGGTGTGACTTAGCCAGTCATTTTAAAGGGTCAATTGGGTTTTGAAAGACAGATGCACTAACAAGTAAAGGTCTTAAACTGTGTATTGACAGATACTGTGCTTGATCCCAAAGGTTTCAAAGGACGAGACAGAGGTCGAAGCCAGGATTGTCAATACCGGAGGAAGAAGGAAGAGAAAGAAGAAGAACAGCAAAATGATGGAAGCCCACTTATTACTATTTAATGTCATATGTATATGTGTGGAAACAAGACACGTTTCCCCCACAACCCCCACCGTAAATGTTAGTACAGCAAACCCCCAGTGCTCAGCTCTGATCAGCGAGGTTCAGACCTGGTGTACTAAATTCATGACGTGGTACTCCATGTCCTACATAATCGAATCACTGTTGGTGATTGCGATCCTCACCATCCTAGTGCAGACCCTCAGGTTGAGGAAATGGAAGAGGAGAGCCTCTCGTTCCAGCACCTCACCCATCTATAGAGTGCAATCCCCCATCTTCGGATTCCACCAAACCCCTCAACCCCTCACTGGTTACAACACTCTGTAAATAAAATTCAGCCATGTATTATATTGTTCCATACTCGACTGCCGAGTTGGGAAGTGTGATGTTGTGGTGTGAATGGTTAAGGTTTAGAGTGATTAAATGTTTAAGTTAAGGTTAAGGTTAATAGTGATAGGTAGAGGTTCCCAATTGTAGTAATGCATGTCCCTTTGACATAGGGCCAAGTAGAAATGTTAGTTAAATTTTTTTCTCTTCTTCCCATAGTTTAGAACAGAGTAGAACAGGAACTGGCAAGAGGTCAGAACACAAGGAGGCAAAGCACATAGGTGATCCTTCACAATAGTATGATTGTGAGGATCACAAGGAGGGAATGTAGCCATGCTGGCCACGCAAAATGGACACTGAGCCAAACTAAAATGGAAGGCTGCTGAGAAACAGACAGTTCAGCCAGAACAGCAGTCTGCAAAGAGCAGTTTGCATTCTGCAGCAGCAGAAACCAGTTTGGGCTCAGGTGGAAAGACCTTAGCTAGGTGCAAATGGCAAAACGCTTTGCATGCTAATGAGGCCATCAGACTTGAACACCCACACAATAGATACATTTGGTTCTGAATGGACACATTCCAATCAAGACCCAGACATCGAGGCACCAGAAACCTCCGAACAAAAGGACATAAGAAACGCCCCCTCCATCACGGAGACCCCCTCGCATTGGGGAATTAATCCAGTATCGATAAGAAATTGATCCAATAGGTAGAGCCCGCCCGAGAAGAGGGAAGGACAACGGAACCCCTATAAAAGATAGGGACCTCGTGTTGTCCGGTCTGTTAAACCTGTGCTCCGGCCCCGACTGACACCTGGTATCCTGACTCCAGCCGTTGAGCACCAGCCGCCGAAACCGTAAGTTCAACGCTCGCTACGCGATCCAAGCCCGCTAGACTCCCAAGTGCCAGAACGCTTGCTGAAGGCTGCAGACAAAACCAGGACGAAGGCCTCGTTCTCTGACCTTGCCTGTTCCTGTTAGATAAGTATTCTGTTTGCTTATGTTTAGTTGTAGCTTAGTCTCTTAGTGTGTGTGCATGAGTATTTATTATTAACTGTATAATAAATATTGATCGTTTGAACTTGACTAATCGGTGTATCGTCTTTATTACTTTGAATTTGACCTTGGAATACTTGTGACGTTGCCTATACGGCAGCTGGCGACTCCAGAGCTTAAATAATTACATAGAACAGAGCCTAGCAGTGTTAAGCACACGTCGAACTCGGAGGCGTGTTAATACACTCCAATAAACGCGTTTTACGCCCATAGTAAAACGTGCAACATAGCTTACTTCACTTCCTTAATAACGCAGGACCCAGGACATCAATGCTATTAAGGGGTAAGTAGGTAAAATTCTTCGGTGAAGGTATGGGTTATACCGGGGGATAACTTGAAAAGATAGTTTGACCTGAATAGCACCCACAGAAGCCTGCATTGGAATCAGGGAGTGAGAAACCCTGTTCACCATTTAGAGAACCTGTTCACCATTTAGAATATCAACCTTTTTTTTGGTATAGGGGCAATTCTAAGAATAGTGGTGAGTTTTAACTTCACCCCTAAGCTTATCTTAATGCCCGTTCTGAAGTTTTTCTCCAAGTCAACAAGTTCGCCTGTTTATAAAGCCCACGTTAGGGACTGTTTTCGACCAGCGGACTAAACAGCAGGCTTGTAATGCAGAATAATGCCAGCCGCGTGGGTTCAATGCCTCGCCGCATGTAGCGACAGGAACTTTATTGAAGCCTAAATGTGAAAAATAGCTATTACTTTGTTATTATATAACTGTGTCTCCTATTTCTCCAGCCGGTCTGCATGCAGGACTCTTCTTTCAGTAATGCCGCGTCCATATCACTTGAGAACTTAACAACCTGAACACCTTTCGGTAACTGAGATCCTAGTTCTATCAGGAATAACGTTGGTGAGCTTGAAGCAAATATTGATACCTGGGACTACAATGTGGCCATTTCGGAGATTTGGATAGAACAGGGGCAGGAATGGTTGTTGGAGTTTCCTCGGTTTAGATGTTTCAGTAAGATTAGGGAAGGTGGTAAAATAGGTGGACGAGTGGCATTATTAATCAAGGATAGTATAATTGCTGCAGAAACGCAGTTTGGGGAAGATCTGTCCACGGAGAGAGTGTTGGCTGAATTTAGAAATAGGAAAGAGCTGTCACTTAGTTGGGAGTTTTCTATAGGCCCTCAATGATTAAGAGAGATGTGGAGGAAAAGGACGCAATGCAAATTTTGTATTGGTGCGGTCGTCACAGAGTAGTAGTTGTCATGGGTGACATTAACTTTCCAAATATTGATTGGAACAAAGATAATTAGAATAGTTTGGATGGGGCTATTTTTATCCAGTGTGTGCAGGAGGGTTTCTCACGCAATATGTGGAAAGACCGACAAGAGGCGGGGCCACATTGGATTTGGTATTGGGTAACGAACCGGGCCAAGTGTTATTTTTGGTTGTGGGAGAGCACTTTGGAGATTGTGACCACAATTCTGTGACTTTTACGACAACAATAGAGAGGGATAGAAACATACGGATGGGCAAGTTTTATAATTGGTGGAGGGGTAATTACGGTGCGATTCGGCAATAATTGGGAGCCTAAGATGGAAACAGTAACTGTCAGCGATGCGCACAATTGAGATGTTGAGCTTGTTCAAAGAGCAAATACTGCGTGTTCTTGATATGTATGTCCCTGTCAGGCAGGGAGGGAATCGTCGTGAGAGAACAATGGTTTAGAAAAGAGGTTGAATGCCCTGTCAAGAGGAAGAAGGGGGCTTATGTAAGGATGAGAAAACGAGGTTGTTAGGGCACTTGAGGGATACAAGATAGCTAGGAAGCTCAAGCAAGGGCTTAGGACAGCTAGGAGGGGGCATGACAAGTCCTTGGCCGGTAGGATCAAAGAAACCCCCAAGGATGGGATGGGCACATTGTAATATGAAGCTTGTTGAAGGAACAGCTACTGCATGTCCTTATAAAGTATGTACCTGTTTGGCAGGGAGGAAGTTGTCGAGCTTGGGAACTGTGGTTTACTAAAACAGTTGAATCACTTTGCAAGAGGAAGAAGGAGGCTGAGGTAAAGATGAGACGTAACGATTCAGTTAGGGCGCTTGCGAGTTACAAGTTTGCGAGGATTGACCAAAAGAGAGGGCGAAGAAGAGCAAGGACGGGGCATGAGATGTCTTTGGCAGGAAGGATCAAGGAAAGCCCTAAAGCTTCCTATAGTAATTACGTGATTAAAATAATTACTGGGGTAAGAGTAGTGCCAGTTAATGACAGTAAAGGAAAGTAGTGCGTTGAGTCCGAGGAGATAGAAGAGGCGTTAAATGAATATTGTTCGTCTGTATTCACAGAGGAAAAATACACTGTTGCCGAGGAGAAACTGAGAAACAGGCTACTAGACTAGAAGGGCTTGAGGTTCATAAGGAGGAGGTGTTAGCGATTCTGGAAAGTGTGAAAATAGATGTCCCGTGGGTCGAATGGGATTTATACTAGGATTTTCTGGGAAGCTAGGAAGGAGATTGCTGAGCCTTTGGCTTTGATCTTTAAGTCATCTTTGTCTACAGGAATAGTGCCAGAAGACTGGAGGTTAGCAAATGCTGTCCCCTTCTTTATGAAAGGGGAGTAGAGACAACCCCGGGATCTATAGACCAGTGAGCCTTACTTCCGTTGTGGGAAAAATCTAGGAAAGGATTATAAGAGATAGGTTATATAATCATCTGGAAAGGAATAATCTGATAAGAGATAGTCAACACGGTTTTGTGGGTAGGTAATGCCTCAGAAACCTTATGGAGTTCTTTCAGAAGCTTACTAAATAGGTGGATGAAGGTAAAGCATTTAATGTGGTGTATCTGGATTTCAGTAAAGCGTTTGATAAGATTCCCCACAGTAGGCTGTTGCAGAAAATATGGAGGCATGGAATTGAGGGTGATTTAGCGTTTTGGATCAGAAATTAGCTAGCCGTAAGAAGACAGAGGTTGGTGGTTGATGGAAAATGTTCAGCCAGGTTCAGTTACTAGTGGTGTACCAGAAGGATTTGCTTTAGGTCCACTGCTGTTTGTCATTTTTATAAATGACCTAGAGGAGTGCTTCAAAGAATGGGTGAGTAAATATGAGGATGACACTAAAGTCAGTGGAGTTTCTAACAGTGCGGAAGGTTGTTTCAGGTTACGGAGGGACATAGATATGCTGGAGAGCTGGGCTGAGAGATGGCAAATGGAGTTTCATGCATAAAAGAGTGAGGTGATTCCTTTTGGAAGGAGTAACAGGAATACAGAGTACTGGGCTAATGGTAAGATTGTTGGCAGTGTAGATGTGTGCGGAGATCTCGGTGTCCACGTACATAGATCCCAGGTTGCTATGGTTGTTAAGAAGGCGCACGCTGTGTTAGCTCATATTGGTAGAGGGATTGAGTTTCGGAGCCATGAAGTCATGTTGCAGCTGTACAAAGCTCTGGTGCGGCCGCATTTAGAGTATTGCGTGCAATTCTGGTCGCCGCATTATAGGAAGCATTAAGTATTAATGTCATTTATGCAACCATACAGAGTATGAAAAATAGATTGTATGACTCCAGACACAGATTTATCTGGTGGGGTACAAGATGGCAGCCATAACATAGACTTGTCTGCAAGATGGTCACAGCTGTAAATGGCGACAAAGCAAGAGGACAATGCAGATATATTGTGCATGGAAATGGACTCGAAAGTAATATCAAACTCATCAAAGCAAATGTTTCAATTAAAGTGTATAAAAAGGAGTGGCCAGGCAGAAAGGCGTCCCTTATTCTGAACATGGGACTCTCAGCTCCTCAGTTGGCTTTATACATGACCCTGACCCTGCACCTGTCACTGTTCCTCAACTCAATTATCTGCTGATGTAACTCTGTAATTGCGCCTCCTACTTCATCATCCAATCTATACACATGACCGTGATTCTGTATCTGTGTCTCCAAATTCTCCTTTTTACCTATTTACCTAACCTCAATTTTGAACTGGCTCTTATAGTTCCACAGTTACATTTTATACTTGTGTCTCATTTTGCAACTTTGTCTTAGTTCCCCAGCTAGCTAATATACATGTTACTTTTTTCTGAAACTAAAACTCCGTGCAGGCCAGATATTTAATATATGATCTTTATTCTGAAACGTAGCTTGATAGTGGTGCAGTTAGATTATATACATGTCCAATTTTCTGCAACTGTATCTCCTGCGTTTCCCAGCTAGTTTTGTAAAATGGCTTTTAATCTCTTTAGCTGTATCCTCATTACTTAACTGTGTCTCCTTGTCCCTCAGCTTACTTGTGTACATTAATTTTATTCTGTAAATGTGCCTTCTCGTTCCTCAGCAAACATGTATGCACGACCATTATTCTGTTACTCTGTCCCCGAATTCCACAGATAGCTTATAGTCATGACGCTTGTTCCATAAATGTGTCTTCCCGTTCCTCATCGAGCAGATACATATAACCATTATTTAGCTATTGTTTCTCCCAGTTCTACATATAACGGACCATTAATCTATAATTGAGTCTCCTAGATACACATGTAGGTGATATACATGCCCAGATCCTGCGTCCCAGGCTCCAGTTTCCCCAGCTAGCGTATTTACATTACCCACATTCTGTAACTGTGTCTCCCAGTTCGCCAGAAAGCTTATCTTAATGACCCGTATTCTGGAACTGTGTCTGCTAGTTCCCCAGCAGGCCTATATTCACGGCTCTGTTTCGGTAACTGTGTCTCCTAGTTCCCCAGCTAGTTTAGATCCATGACCTGTATTCTGAAACCGTGTCTTCTTCTTTCCAATGATCTTACATTGAACAAAGAACAATACAGCACCGAAACAGGACATTCAGCACCCCTAGCCTCCACTCGTCATGATAGCAGCCTTGGCCAACACCCTCAGCACTTCCTCGTGCCGTATCGCTCTATATCCCTCCAATCCATATATTTGTAGAGATAACTTTTGAACGTCGTTCATAAATCTGTTCCACAACCTCCTCTGGCAGCGCAAAACTCTGCCCCTCGAAATCTAATCCTATGCTCCCTGGTGACTCATTCCCTCCACCCTGGGAAAGAGGGTCTGTCCTTCCACTCTGTCCATGACCCAATAATCTTGAAGAGCTTGATCAGGTCGCTCCTCAACCTCCGGGGTTCCAATGAAAACAGTTTGAGACTATTCAGCCTCTCCGCATAGCTATCATCCACCATACCAGACAACATATTGGGAAATCTCCTCTACAGCATCTCCAAAGCCTCCTCATCCTTCTGGTTGTACGGTGATCAGAATTGTGCACAATATTCCAATTGCGGCCTCACCAAGTTCTATACAATTGTAGCATAACATGCCAATTTTTATCCTGATAAACATCAACTTTCCTCTTTACGTTGGTCCGCCACAACCCCTGCGAGCATATGTACATGACCCTTATTCTATAACTGCGACCCATGGTTACTTAGCTAGATTATATGCACCACTCTCATTCTGCAGCTGTGTCTCCTGGTTCCCCAGCTAGCAAGTACTCGTTCCACAGCACGATTATATACATGAACCCTATTTCTGTGTCAGTGTAAGTAACGTGAATTAAGATTATTCTTTCGTCCTGTTTGGTCGACAACTTAGAGGAAATTTTGAAATAATCGAAGATAAATATAATAATCATTGGCAAGTACATAGCCGGAGAACGTGGAGACACACTATTGAAACAAAGCCATTGATTTGAGCTAGCTGCGGAACTATGAGTCACAGTTACATATCAGTGTCACGTCTATTAGTTCGCTGAGGACCAAGGAGACACAGTACAGAGTAAGGATCATGTTTGCAAACAACTAAGGAACTAGGCGATGTAGCCACCTAAGATGGACACTGGGATAACAAAATGGAGAACTGCTAAGACTGTAGGGAGAAAACAGTTTTAGCCAGGACAAGCAGTCTGCAAAGGCTAATTAGCATTCTGCACGGAACGAAACTAGTTTATGGCCAGGTGGAAGATCTCAACCAAAGGTGTAAATAGCAAAACGCTTTGCATAGTAATGAGGCAATCCAGATCTGGGCACACACAATAGCAACATTTGGGTTTGAATGGATACTTTGAGTGGACGCCCAGACGAAACGGCACCAGAAGTATCCATCACAAAAGACCCTAGAGACCGCCCCATCCATCGAGAAGAGACCCTCAGATTGGGGGATTTGTAAGACGTCGATTGGGAAATGATCCAATCGATACATGGCAGGTAAAGGCCCGCCCCGAAAAGGCACGGACATTGGTGGCCCTATAAAGATAGACCCCGCACATGGTTCTGTCTGTTGTACTCCGGCTCCGTTGCTGTTTTTGTGCTCCGGCTTGGACTGCTGTTTTGACTTCGACCCAGATGTGCTGTTGTATCCTGACTCCGACTCCAGCCGTTGATCTTGTCTTCCATCACCAGCCGTTGAGCACCAGTCATCGTTCAGTAAGTCCCAAAACGACGCTCGCTACGTGAACCCAGCATTACTTATACAGTATTCGACTAGTAATGAACAGAAGGTGAAGCCCAGAAAGGAACAAAGGCCTTGTCCACCTGACCTTGCTGGTTCCCACTTAGATACGTATTTAGTCGTTTAATAGTAGAAATAGGTATTAGTCTTTAGCGTGTGCATGCGTATTTATTATATTTGTATAATAAATATTGATCGTTGGAACTTACTAATCGGTGTATAGTTTTATTACTTTGAACCTGACCTTGAGATACTTGTGAAGTGTTTATATACGACACCTGGCGACTCCGAGCTGAAATTACACACACAGAGCTGTAGCAGTGTTAAGCACACGGCCTTTAAACGGAGGCGTGTTAATACACTCCAATAAACGCGTAATACACTCAAGTAAAACGTGCAATATTTAGTGGCGACTCCGCCGGGACGCGGTTACAAGTGGCACCCCCACTCCGTCGAGGACCCTGAAATTTGAATTAGAAATCTGGTAAAGAAAAAGGAAAGAAATCACAAGTATTCAAGGTGTACAAAAGAATAAACGTAATTCGGAAGTGTGTTTAGTGCATGCGTACTAACAGGGTTGTAAGGAAAACCTGAAAGCATTTTTGTTGCGACAAACTTTCGGGAGTTTTGTGAACGGAACATAGCATAAGCCTTACCCGTTTCTTGAGACATAACCTCAACACCCCCTGTTCCAAATTAAAGTGAGTCAGAGAAAATGGCCATGCAGGCAATGGAACGCCTCATGAATCCAGAACGGTTTGTGGTCGCAGCGACCAGCAGTAGCCGAGTAGGTCAGTGTCCAGTGTGGGAGCTGCAACTCCGCAAATATCTGCAAGGAAAGGGATGGCCCCTTTGGAAAGAGTTCTGTTTGAATGAGGAGACAGGTCCCGGAAGTATAGGACATACTTGGTGGGAGAACCTCTCTAAAATTCATAAGAAAACCCTTAGTAAAGCACGGAAGCCGATGGCAATCGTGTCCTGTTTGGCACAATTGCGAGACAAAGAGGAGGTCGTTCAGACGCTCCGGGTAGAATTAGAAGAAAGAAATCGGATGAGCAAACTGGATGTCAGGGACATCGAGAAAGAAAATATGGATCTTAGAGGGAAGCTGGCAGAGAAAGGTAGAGAGGTGGATGATGCCAAGAGGGCACATCAGTCTTGTCTAGCCCATCTCAGCAGTTCCCAGACCCAGTATGAAAAGGCCTATCAGGACGTGCAACGTGCCGCACTGGTAAGAGAAGAATCAGAGAAGCAGGTAGAGGCTTTGCAGAGGCAATGCTCTGACCTTAAAGCAGCTTTGAGAGCACTCCATGTTGCCACCACAGAACAAAGACAGAGTACAGTAGATCATGCGAAATGCAGGAAGCAGATTGCGGAGCTGCAATCGCTGCTTTCAGTGCAAAATGGGTTCCAAATCACCTTTGGAACGCATTTAGATGAGGAGAATGCCCCAGACTGGAAAGAATTAAGGGAGAGAGCGCAGCGTTATGTTCAGGGAACATGTGCGCCAGCAGCGCAGCAGAAAAGACAAACACCCCAACCCCCCACAGATCAGATAGTTACCGCACCAATGAATCCAGTCACCACCCAAAGAAAGGCGACCACAGAAGGCGCACCCGATATTACTTACACCACCCCCTTAACTGTAACCCAACTCAGGGACGCATGTGAAAAGATCACTCCGTTTCTCCCCACCGCAGACCCCCACCAATTTTTCGCAAAAGTAAAGCAACAGGCAACCATGTACGGCCTGGACGAGAGAGAGCAGGTTAAGCTCACGGTCCTGAGCTTAGAACAATCGGTTGTAGCAGCCCTCCCCGACCCACAGAACGTTGGCGGAGGCACCCCAGAGGAAATGCACA
Organism: Scyliorhinus canicula; assembly: GCF_902713615.1. Classification (NCBI taxonomy): domain Eukaryota; kingdom Metazoa; phylum Chordata; class Chondrichthyes; order Carcharhiniformes; family Scyliorhinidae; genus Scyliorhinus; species Scyliorhinus canicula. Next base: position 54,270 of record NW_024055515.1, read on the forward strand.
CCTCCATTTTAGATGCCATAGGGTATAATCGAGGTGACCCAGTAGAAGGACTTAATAAGTGCCGACAGAAGAAAACCGAGCACCCCACAGCATTCGCAGGAAGGCTGTGGATCCATTTTAACGCAGTTTTTGGCGATTTAAACAGAGCCCATTTGAACAGTGAAAACATGGTTAAATGGACGCGCACAATAATTTCTCATGCCACAGATGCAGGACAGAGTGCTTGCAACAGCTATGACCCCTCAAAGGAGGCCCATAATGAGAAGTAGGTCCTGAAAAGATTGTGCCGCGCTTGGGAGCAATCAGTTCAGGGCAGAGGCAAAGTGAAATTCCCAGAAGAAGCTCAGGCTGCAGCGGACATTCAGGCAGTGAGAGCGCACCAAAACCCCGCGTGGGTAAATGAAGGAAAGAACAGCCCTCCACAGAAGTCGCAGAAATGCTGCAACTGTGGCCAGTTAGGACATTGGGCAAAGGAATGTAAGGCACCCCAGAGATCACAGAGAGGCCAGCAGACAGGCACTGTGAATAGGAATAAAGCCAAACCAATCCATAGTATAGGGATCCAGTCAGGACAGACCAATGTGGACGGGATGGACTGACGGTGTTCGGGCTCCCCCACTTGGGTCTGTGACACTCTTTGGGATCAATCCGGAAGACCGGTTGTCACAGCTAAGGTTAGAGGGAAGCCCATAGAGTTACTTTGGGACACAGGAGGGTCCCGCACCACGATTAATTCCACCACCACGGCACAGGCAGACACGTGGCCGACCACCTCCACCATCGCACTTAGCGGTTTCACAGGACACTCGCAGCAGGGACACATTACAGCGCCCGTAGAAATCCAGCTAGGGAACATTTCCACCAAACACCCCGTCGTTCTAGTAAATCTTCCCCGGACAGCAGAACACATCCTAGGGATAGATTTCATGAATGCCCATAGCCTGTCGTTCGACCCAGTGAACCAGTGTGTCTGGCGAATGGCGAGATCAGACAGAGCACCCGCTACTCTCACAGTAGGAGAGTACGCTAATAGGATTAGCGCAGTAGGAGACAATTCATTTGACCTGACTGCACTAAACACGGACAGACAAGTAAAGACAGTATTACACAAACACAGGACAGCATTTGCCAGTCACCGGCACGACTGCGGCAGAATGACTGGACAAATTCACGTTACCGGACCTGACGCCCGACCACAGAAACAGTACAGATTTCCCCTAGAAGCAGAGGGAGAAATAGAGAAAGTGATAGGTAGCTTATTGGAGCAAGGTGTGCTTAGAACAGTAGCCTCGACCAATAATGCCCCTATTTGGCCACTGAGAAAGCCCGACGGATCATGGCGTCTGACCATTGATTATCGAGAACTCACAAAGTAACCCCAGCAGTAGCCCCCACGGTAGCAACTGAAGAAAGGGATTAGGAGAGCTAAGAGAGGGCATGAAAAATCTTTGGCGGGTAGGATCAAGGAAAACCCCAAGGCCTTTTACACATACGTGAGAAATATGAGAATGACTAGAGTGAGAGTAGGTCCGATTAAGGACAGTAGCGGGAGATTGTGTATTGAGTCTGAAGAGATAGGAGAGGTCTTGAACAAGTATTTTTCTTCAGTATTTACAAATGAGAGGGGCCATATTGTTGGAGAGGACAGCGTGAAGCAGACTGATAAGCTTGAGGAGATACTTGTCAGGAAGGAAGATGTGTTGCGCGTTTTGAAAAACTTGAGGATAGACAAGTCCCCCGGGCCTGACGGGATATATCCAAGGATTCTCTGGGAAGCAAGAAATGAAATTGCAGAGCCGTTGGCAATGATCTTTTCGTCCTCGCTGTCAACAGGGGTGGTACCAGAGGATTGGAGAGTGGCGAATGTCGTGCCCCTGTTCAAAAAGGGAATAGGGATAACCCTGGGAATTACAGGCCAGTTAGTCTTACTTCGGTGGTAGGCAAAGTAATGGAAAGGGTACTGAGGGATAGGATTTCTGAGCATCTGGAAAGGCATTGCTTGATTAGGGATAGTCAGCACGGATTTGTGAGGGGTAGGTCTTGCCTTACAAGTCTTATTGAATTCTTTGAGGAGGTGACCAAGCATGTGGATGAAGGTAAAGCAGTGGATGTAGTGTACATGGATTTTAGTAAGGCATTTGATAAGGTTCCCCATGGTAGGCTTATGCAGAAAGTAAGGAGGCATGGGATAGTGGGAAATTTGGCCAGTTGGATAACAAACTGGCTAACCGATAGAAGACAGAGAGTTGTGGTGGATGGCAAATATTCAGCCTGGAGCCCAGTTATCAGTGGCGTACCGCAGGGATCAGTTCTGGGTCCTCTGCTGTTTGTGATTTTCATTAACGACTTGGATGAGGGAGTTGAAGGGTGGGTCAGTAAATTTGCAGATGATACGAAGATTGGTGGAGTTGTGGATAGTGAGGAGGGCTGTTGTCGGCTTCAAAGAGACATAGATAGAATGCAGAGCTGGGCTGAGAAGTGGCAGATGGAGTTTAACCCTGACAAGTGTGAGGTTGTCCATTTTGGAAGGACAAATCTGAATGCGGAATACAGGGTTAATGGTAGGGTTCTTGGCAATGTGGAGGAGCAGAGAGATCTTGGGGTCTATGTTCATTGTTCTTTGAAAGTTGCCACTCAAGTGGATAGAGCTGTGAAGAAGGCCTATGGTGTGCTAGCGTTCATTAGCAGAGGGATTGAATTTAAGAGCCGTGAGGTGATGATGCAGCTGTACAAAACCTTGGTCAGGCCACATTTGGAGTACTGTGTGCAGTTCTGGTCACCTCATTTTAGGAAGGATGTGGAAGCTTTGGAAAAGGTGCAAAGGAGATTTACCAGGATGTTGCCTGGAATGGAGAGTAGGTCATACGAGGAAAGATTGAGGGTGTTAGGCCTTTTCTCATTAGAACGGAGAAGGATGAGGGGCGACTTGATAGAGGTTTATAAGATGATCAGGGGAATAGATAGAGTAGACAGTCAGAGACTTTTTCCCCGGGTGGAACACACCATTACAAGGGGACATAAATTTAAGATAAATGGTGGAAGATATAGAGGGGATGTCAGAGGTAGGTTCTTTACCCAGAGAGTAGTGGGGGCATGGAATGCACTGCCTGTGGTAGTAGTTGAGTCGGAAAATTTATGGACCTTCAAGCGGCTATTGGATAGGTACTTGGATTAGGGTAGAATAAGGGAGTGTAGGTTAACTTCTTAAGGGCAGCACGGTAGCATTGTGGATAGCACAATTGCTTCACAGCTCCAGGGTCCCAAGTTCGATTTCGACTTGGGTCACTGTCTGTGTGGAGTCTGCACATCCTCCCCGTGACTGCGTGGGTTTCCTCCGGGTGCTCCGGTTTCCTCCCACAGTCCAAAGATGTGCAGGTTGGGTGGATTGGCCATGACAAATTGTCCAAAATTCTATGATTAACCTAGGACAAAAGTTCGGCGCAACATCGTGGGCCGAAGGGCCTGTTCTGTGCTGTATTTCTCTATCTCTATCTCCCGAGACCATGCTCAAACAGGGACTCAACTCCAAATTTTTCACGGTATTGGACATTAGCAATGGCTTCTGGTCAATCCCATTGGCAAAGGCGTGCCAGTACAAATTTGCCTTCACTTTCAAAACACAACAGTATACGTGGACATGCCTTCCACAAGGATTCCACAATTCCACCTCCATTTTCCACCGACAGCTAGCGAATGGTCTAGAAAAATGTTCCCGCCCCGAATGTCTGGTACAGTATGTAGACGACCTACTACTGCAGACAGACACAAAGGCAGAGCACATTACGCTTCTGGCCGAGCTCCTGGAACTTTTAACCTCAATTGGCTGTAAGGTTAACCCAAGAAAGGCCCAGATTTTGGAAAATAAAGTGATGTATTTGGGTACAGTCATCACGCACGGCAAACGCCAGATCGAATTCAAAAGAATTGATTCGATTGTCAAATTTCCCCTTCCCCAGAATGTTTCAGCCCTCCGGTCGTTCTAAGGACTGGTTGGTTATTTTCAGAACCACATCGACGGATTCGCGACAACGGCAGCCCCACTCTCAGACCTCCTTAAGAAAGGAGCCCCCTGGGAATGGCTTCCGCAGCATACAGAGGCTGTGGAGGAGTTAAAGAAAGCCCTTAGCGCAGCACCCGCGCTACAAGTCCCAGACCACCTTTCCCCCTATGCAATAGAGGTAGCGAGCACAGATCTGACCCTCTCGGCCGTGTTACTTCAGGAACGGCACGAGCAGCTAAGACCAGTGGCTTATGCCTCCCGACTTTTAGACCCAGTGGAACAAGGATTTTCAGCCTGCGAGAGGCACCTCCTAGCAGTTTTCTGGGCAGTTCAGTACTTCGCGTACATTACCGGACTCAACCCCATCACTATTTTGACCGAGCACACCCCCACACAGTTACTCCTAGACGGTCGACTGAAGGACGGTTCAGTTAGCCAGATTAGGGCAGCTAGGTGGACACTACTCTTACAAGGACGGGACATTACAGTTAAACGGACCCGCACACACACATTTTTAGCCGACAACCTCCAATATCCAGGACAGCCCCATGATTGTGAAATTGTAGCACCCCTACACAACACAGGACCCTTCATAGCGAAGACACCCCCAGGAAGATAGGGAACCCAAGACAAAGCCCCCAACACACAGACACGTGTGGACCACTACGGATATACGTGGACGGTTCATCCACGGTTTTAGAAGGTGAGCGTATCACGGGATGCGGCATCTTTGTCGAGGACGCGCAGGGTCGCGCTCTCGAGGAAATAGCGTTAAAATTGCCAGGTCACTTAGGCGCGCAGGCAGCAGAGCTCGCGGCCATAGCATACATAGTGGACCACCCCGATTCATTCCCCAGCCCGGCGGACATATATTCGGACAGTCTATGTGTCTGCAACAGTTTGACACAATTTCTACCCCTGTGGAGGACACGAGGTTTTGTCTCCGCAGACGGGAAACCCCTTCCATCAGCCCCTTTACTCCGACACATTTTAGATAAAGCGAAGGACAGAACCTTCGGCATTATAAAAGTTAGAAGCCACCATAGGTCATCCCCCCCTGGGAATGTAAAAGCCGACGCACTGGCTAAGGCAGGTTCCAGGCGAGGATACTTGTGGACACCCCCAGCTAGCGCACCAGCTAGCGCCCCTCTGAGCGCAGTTCAAGTCCCACAGACCGATATCAAGGATTTAGCTGAAGCACAGAAGCAGGATGAGGATCTCCGGGAGATTTTTAAAGGCAACTTTGTGCCTCAGTTTGACAAATTTAGACACGCACTGACCACACATGAGGGTGTGATCATCAAGGACCAACTTTATGTGGTCCCGCAGCAGGACAGGAATCAAAGTATTGCTTTGTTCCATGACGGGCATGGACATCAAGGAATCGACACGACCACGAGGCACCTCAGGCAGCTCTGTTGGTGGCCTAACCTAAGGACAGATGTAACTCACTACATCGAGAATTGCCTTATTTGCGCCCAGAATAACCCGGAGAGGTATTCTAAAAAGGCACAGCTTCGGCATACTCGACCAGTTAATGGCCCCTGGACAAACCTCCAGATCGACTTTATAGGACCATTGCCCCCTTGCAGGAATGGCTATAAATACGTTCTGGTGGTAATCGATACCTTTACCAAATGGGTAGAGACATTCCCCTCGAGAACGAATACAGCTAAGACAGCTGCAAAGATCCAGACCCACCACATCTTTACGATATGGGGTTTACCCCGAAGCATTGATTCGGACCAGGGATCTCACTTCACAGGACGTTTCATGAAGAACGTCCTGACAATATTCGGCATCAAACAAAACTTTCATATTGCGTATCACCCACAGTCCAGCGGGATTGTAGAGCGCATGAATCGGACCCTAAAATCCACACTTAGAAAAATGGTTCAAGAAAACAACTCAACATGGGATTCAGTGCTCCCATTTGCACTCATGTTTATCAGAAATACAGTTTCAACTTCCACAGGACACACACCACACACACTCATGACTGGACGCCCTATGAAAGGTACAGAATTCCTTTTAGGACTGGACATGACTAGCCCCGAAGTGACGGCCTTCACACACGAAAAGACAGTTAAAGACCTAGTTGAGACTGTGAGGTCTGCACAGATTGCAGCCGCAGTTCAACTACGGAAACGGCGTAAACAAAGCACAGCATGCTTTAATAAGACCGTACACCCCACAGAATTCCAGGTTGGGCAACAGGTAATGCTATCTGTATACAACCCCAGCAGTTTTTTGGCACCAAAATATTCCGGCCCATATTCAATTTCGGATAAAATTAGCCCCTCAGTTTATAAGATAAAATATCCCAATGGAAAGACAGCGTGGTTCCATATTAACCAGCTAAAGGCATATGGAACACAGTCCAACCATGCACACCATGTCCTGCTAGACGCAGCAGAGCACCTCACCCCACCCACTAGAGACATGTTTCCACCATCCCCCTCACAGACCAGTTCATCATCAGACTCGCCCACGACTCCGCCCACTGACCATGACAGACCACGCCCCGAAACGCCCACAAGCTGCCGCAGCAGAGACAGCAATACAGACACTGACTCTGAGGACAGCCACAGCACACAACACTACAGCCCACACTGCAGCGACTATGACCCCGACTCCAGTGACCCCATGGAAGTCACTTATATTAAAAACCCAGACCCACCACCCGACCCCGACTACCCCGACAATACCCATTCACTTTTAGACCCAACACTCTGGCACAGGGAAAATTCGTACCGACTTGTCCGCAACGACGAAAGTGACCCCTGGTCACATAATTCAAAGATTTCATCCCTGATCCACACAAGGGTGTGGGATCCGGGAGAGCAGGACGACACGGTGTCTGAATCACGATACGGCAACCCCTTTGTGACCCTGTTCACAGAGAGAGAGGAAAAGTGAGGTGTCCAGATGATGTAAAATAGGAACCGCTTGAGGGAAGTGATGTCCTTTCTGATGGAACCTGCACATATGTTTTGTTTGCCAGTTTATGTTTGTTTGTATTTAATGTTACTGGTTCAGTTGGAGGCTGGACACCTTCTTTTCAGCTGAAAAGATTGTGACCACCTCGCACGCACTTTAGTTTGTCCGCAGATACCTCTGAGAACTTTATATGGTGAGCAGCTCACCTTATCGGCTACAATGTCTGAAGCCCAGCTCAATTTTCAAAAGGAGCATCTTGGATCCTCCCTTGTTTTCAGGTGCCCCTGTATTCGGCGAATAGAGGCTGCAAACCCACGGTAAACACATTCTTGCCCGTTAATCCAGGTTACTCAGGCAGTGGACAAACGGCACTGAGGGCCCGCCCTGTCTGAGAACCCACTTTGGTCAGCAAAGCTCGCGTATGGCACAGCTCGCCTTACCCGGGGATCCCATTCAAATCTTACCCGTAGCGGCCCATACACAACCCATTCGACCTTTTCTTTCAAATTTGTTTTCATTTTTCGTTAGGCAGCCCTTAGGCCGCCATCCCACATGCTATTTACATCCAGGAACATCCGGATGGTAAATGAGCAAAGCCTGCGAGACGGCTCGCAGGAGGAAAGTTGTTAGGTGTATTCTGTTCATTAAATTCGCTTTTGAAAAAAGAAAAAATGAGGGGAGTCACAGGGTATGACTTGGCCAGTCATTTTAATGGGTCAATTGGAATTGGAGGACAGATACACTAACAAGTACGGATATTAAACTGTGTATTGACAGATACTGTGCTTGATCCCATAGCTTTCGAAGGACGAAAGAGGGTTCACAGCAAGGATCGGCCATACAGGAGGAAGAGAAAGAGAACAAAGAGAAGACCATGATGGAAGCCTACCTATTACTGTTAAATGTTATATTTGTATGTGTGGAAGCAAGGCATGTTTTCCCCACAACCCCCGCCGTCAATGTTTCCCTCACACCAACTCCCCCGTGCTCAGCTCTGATCAGTGAAGTTCAGACCTGGTGCACAAAATTTACGACATGGTACTCCATGTCATATGTGATTGAATCACTGCTACTGATCGCAATCCTCTGCATAATCGTACAGACCCTCAGGTTGAGGAAGTGGAAGAGGAGAGCCTCCCGTTCCTGCCCCTCAACCATCTATGGAGTTCAATCCCCTATTTTCGGTTTCCACCAATCCCCCCAGCCCCTCAATGAATAAAGCACTATGTGAATTAAAAAATACCCATGTATTATATTGTCCTGGACTCGACTGCCGAGTCAGGAAATGTTATGTGATGTGGTATGAATGGATGAGGTTTAGACTGTAATAAAATGTTTAAGGTAAGATAAGGATAGTTGTGATAGGTAGAGATTCCCGGTTTTGGTAATGCATGTCCCCTTTGAGATAGTGCCAAGTAGAGATGTCAGGTAAAAAAATTTCTTCCCATAGTCAAGGACAGAATAGACGCCCAGGAACTTGCCGAGGTCAGGGAACACAAAGAAGGCACCCAGAAGCACTCGAAGCAACGTGCATAGGTGATCCTTCACAATTTTTTTAATTGTGAGGATCACAAGGGGGGAATGTAGCCACCTAAGATGGACACTGGGCTAACAAAATGGAGAACTGCTAAGACTGTAGGGAGAAAACAGTTTTAGCAGGACAAGCAGTCTGCAAAGGCTAATTAGCATTCTGCACGGAACGAAACTAGTTTATGGCCAGGTGGAAGATCTCAACCAAAGGTGTAAATAGCAAAACGCTTTGCATAGTAATGAGGCAATCCTGATCTGGGCACACACAATAGCAACATTTGGTTTTGAATTGATACTTTGAGTGGACGCCCAGACGAAACGGCACCAGAAGTATCCATCACAAAAGACCCTAGAGACCGCCCCACACATCGAGAAGAGACCCTCAGATTGGGGGATTTGTAAGACGTCGATTGGGAAATGATCCAATCGATACATGGCAGGTAAAGGCCCGCCCCGAAAAGGCACGGACATTGGTGGCCCTATAAAGATAGACCCCGCACATGGTTCTGTCTGTTGTGCTCCGGCTCCGTTGCTGTTTTTGTGCTCCGGCTTGGACTGCTGTTTTGACTTCGACCCAGATCTGCTGTTGTATCCTGACTCCGACTCCAGCCGTTGATCCTGTCTTCCATCACCAGCCGTTGAGCACCAGCCATCGTTCAGTAAGTCCCAAAACGACGCTCGCTACGTGAACCCAGCATTACTTATACAGTATTCGACTAGTAACGAACAGAAGGTGCAGCCCAGAAAGGAAAAAAGGCCTTGTCCCCTGACCTTGCTGTTTCCCACTTAGATAAGTATTTAGTCGTTTAATAGTAGAAATAGGTATTAGTCTTTAGCGTGTGCATGCGTATTTATTATATTTGTATAATAAATATTGATCGTTGGAACTTACTAATCGGTGTATAGTTTTATTACTTTGAACCTGACCTTGAGATACTTGTGAGGTGTTTATATACGACACCTGGCGATTCCGAGCTGAAATTACACACACAGAGCTGTAGTAGTGTTAAGCACACGGCCTTTAAACGGAGGCGTGTTAATACACTCCAATGAACGCGTAATACACTCAAGTAAACGTGCAACAGCGATGAGGATCATAGATAAATATAGTCGTTGGGTCACGAGGAGATGCAACTCGGGAATAAGAGTCATATGTACCTGGCTAGTTCTTGAACTAGGATACATAGGTACATACTGACGGCCATGTATATAAGCTTTCTCAGGAACTGGCAGACATTAACTGAAAATGGTTCATGTACATAAGCTAGCTTGGGAATCAAGAGACACAGTTATACAATAGACTGCATGCATGTAAGTTAGTCGGAGAACTCGGAATGGCAGTTACAGAATATAGAAGGTGTATATGAGATATATGGGAACCAAGACAGACAGGTGCAGAATAAATGTCATTTCTGTAGAACTAGGAGACAAAGTTACACTGAGGATCATGCGTATTCGCGAGCTGTGCAAGTTGGAGACACGGTTGCAGAATTAGGGTCATGAATATTCGTCCCCTGAAGAACTTGGAGCTAATATCAGAATAATGGTAATTTATTTAAGCTCGCTGGAGAACTCGGAGACACCGTTACATAATGAGGGTCATTATATATTTACGCATTCTGTGAAGTTGGAGAAAGTTGGTATTGGTAGAGGGATTGAGTTCCGGAGCCATGAGGTCATGTTGCAGCTGTACAGAACTCTAGTACGGCCGCATTTGGAGTATTGCGTACAGTTCTGGTCGCCTCATTATAGGAAGGACGTGGAAGCTTTGGAACGGGTGCAGAGGAGATTTACCAGGATGTTGCCTGGTATGGAGGGAAAATCTTATGAGGAAAGGCTGATGGACTTGAGGTTGTTTTCGTTAGAGAGAAGAAGGTTAAGAGGTGACTTAATAGAGGCGTACAAAATGATCAGAGGGTTAGATAGGGTGGACAGCGAGAGCCTTCTCCCGCGGATGGAGGTGGCTAGCACGAGGGGACATAGCCTTAAATTGCGGGGTAATAGATATAGGACAGAGGTCAGAGGTGGTTTTTTTACGCAAAGAGTGGTGAGGCCGTGGAATGCCCTACCTGCAACAGTAGTGAACTCGCCAACATTGAGGGCATTTAAAAGTTTATTGGATAAGTATATGGATGATAAGGGCATAATGTAGGTTAGATGGCCTTTAGTTTTTTTCCATGCCGGTGCAACATCGAGGGCCGAAGGGCCTGTACTGCGCTGTATCGTTCTATGTTCTATGTTCTAATAAGAGAAATGCATAAAAGCAAGCTGGTAAACTTTGAGATATAATTACATAATCAGGGTCATGTGTGTAACACTGAGCGGAATTTGAAGTGGCAGGTCGAGAATAACTGTTAGGTATACAAGCTAGCTGGAAAATGGGAGACACAATTACAGAATCGTGATCATGCGTGTATGTTAGCTGTTGAAATAAGTGACACCATTGCAGAATTATGGGCATGTATATAAGCTCGCTGGAGAACTCGGAGACAGAGTTTCAGAATCATTGTCATGTTTACTCGTTAGGTGCGGAAATGTGACACACTATCACAGAATAAGAGTATGTATATACGTTGGCAGGGGAACAGGGTGACATTTGGAATGAGAGTCATGTATAGTTTCGCGCTGGAGAAGGCGGAGACATATTAACAGAACACGTGCCATGTATATAAACCCGCTGCAGAACAAGGAGACAAAGTTACAGAATTAGGGTCATGTATATGAACTAGCTGTGAAACTCGGACACACAGTTCTGGAATACCGATCATGTATATGAGTTCGCTGATGAACAGGGAGACACATCTGAATAATAAGGGCCATGTGTACTTAGCTAGCTGGGAAACTAGTAGACACAGATACATAACGAGGGTCATGTATAAAAGCGCCCTCAGTAATTAGATAAATAGTTACAAAATATGGACAATGTATATCAGCTAGCTGGAGAACTAAAGATCGCAGTTACAGAATACGTGTCAGGCGTATAAGGCCAATGGGGAACTGGCAGACACAGTTACAGAATGACGGTCCTGCGTACATGTTCGCTGGTTAACTGGGAGACACCAATACAGAATAATCATCACTTATAAGCTCGCTGTAGAACTTGGAGGCACAGATAACATGTCGTGTTTTATCTCTATAAGCTAGCTGGGGGACTGTGAGACACCGTTACAGAATAACAGTATGTATGTAAGTTCTCTGAGAACTGGGTGACAGTTTCAGAATAAGAGCCATGTAAGCATGCTCGCTGGAGAACATGGAGACACCAGGGGACATAAGTACACAATAAGGGTCATGTATATGAGCAAGTGGGAAATTCGGATACATAATAAGTGTAGGATAAACACGCTCGTTGGGGAATGGGAGACAGGTACAGAATGGGGGTCATGTATAAACGTTAGATGGGAACCAGCAGACAAAGTTGCAGAATAGACCTTATTTATGTAAGTTAACTTGGGAACTAGGCGACACAGGTACAAAATAAGTTAGCAGGGGAACGACGAGACAAAGCTGCAGAATCAGAAGAAGCCAGCTATAGAAAAGGCTCGGTTATATAAGCCTGGTGGTTATCGGAGATACAGTTAAAGAAAATGGGGGTCATGTAAATCATTTACCTGGAGAACCAGCAGACAATGATTCAGAATAAGGATCATGTATATTAATTAGCTGCGGTACAACGACGTACATTTACCGAAAATTAATCACGTATATAATCTAGCAGGGGAACTAGATGTCAAAGTTACAGATAGGCCATCTTATATATAAGGTAGCTGGGGAACTAGGGATCGGCAAATTGGCACAGTGGTTTACACTGCTGCCTATCGCGCCAGGAACAGGGGGTTTGATTCCGACCTCGGCAGAGTCTCTGTTTGCACATGCTCCCCAGGGAGAATATTCTGTTCTCCGCTTTCCTCCCGCAGTCCAAAGACGTTTAGCTGGATTGGCTCTGGTAAATTGCTCTTGGCGTGATTTCGGAATAGGGCGGGGATTGGGTATGTTTAGAGTACTCTTTCAGAATCTCTTCTGCACTGTAGAGTCAGTCGGTGATACGGACTTAGAATAAGTGTCAGATAGGGAAAGTAAGATACCATGTTAAAGACATCCTTGTAAACCAACTGGGGAGTGGAGAAATCCGGATGCAGAATCAAGGTCATGTGTACAGATTAGTTGGGGAAGTTCGAGAAACAGATACGTACACGGCACGTGCAGACAAGTGAGCTGGGGAAGGTCTATACAGAGTTACAGGATGAGTGTCATGTGTTTTAGCTCGCTGGGAAATTAGGAGGCATATTTTTAAAATTATGATCAAGCATATTATCTACCTTTTACCAAAAGACATAGTTGCAGAAGCAGGGTCATTTATATAATCTATTTCGGGACCTCTGAGACCGTTACAACATAAGCGTTATACGTATAAAAGTAATATAGAGAACCAGGCGACATAGTTACAGAATAAGAGACATGCATACTATGTATATGGGGAATCAAGAGCCACAGGGGCAGGTTTAGCTCACTCAGCTAAATCGCTGGCTTTTCAAGCAGGCCAGCAGCACGGTTCGATTCCCGAACCAACCTCCCCGGACAGGCGCCGGAATTCGGTGACTAGGGGCTTTTCACAGTGACTTCATTGAAGCCTACTCTTGACAATAAGCGATTTTCATTTCATTTCAGTTCAGAATGAGGGCCATGCGTATAATTTAGCTGGGGAATTAGGAGACACAATTACAGAACAATGGTCTGTATCTCAGGTATCTGGGTTCTACTGATGTCAGGAATCTGCAGTGTTTCCATCTCCCTCCTTGAAGACCCTGAAATAGGAAGAGTCTGTTGGTTGGAATCTGTCACATTCGAACGCTATTAATTCCTCCATTAGTTATTCCCCGACTCTGATTATTTTTCAGTCTCTGCTTCTGTTCAATAATAATTATCTTGGGCTCTTTGATATGGAAACCTCACTCTCAATGGTGAATTATGTAGCTCATTCATCCTACAGCATGTTTTTCATCTCTTTATTTTTTTTAGAGAACAGAATAATTTTGAATTTACAAGGGGTCACATTCCCTCCACAACACGCCTATTCCATATATAACTACACATTTTCTGTGATTGTTTTCCTTACACTTGCGAGTTCATTTTAATACTCCATTTTTACGCATTATACTATTGCTTTGCCACCGTTTACAGTTGTAATCATCTGCAGCCATATCTCTGTTATGGCCGCCATATTGTGACCCCAAGTTGAATTTGCGCCTGGGTTCATTAAATGTTTTCTTCATACTCTATGAGTTTATATAAGGAATAGTATTTATACTTTATCGTGCAAAGTGTTCATCTCTAATGCATTACCCAAATGTTTAATATTCATCTTACAGTGGCATATCCACCGGTTTTTGTACATTAAGCGGGGAAACCACTATAAGGTGATACAGGCTCAGTATAACGGGCAGACACTAAAGTCTGAACCCAGGGGAATATTACTTCTTTCAGATGATGTTGGGTCTTTTAAATGTTTTACCCGATAACACTGCGGATATCCAGCGCAGATAATATAATATTTGACAGGCTGTCTCTGAAACTGAGGTTGACGTGTCAACTTGCAAATGTATCTTGTGTATTTGAATAGTTTGCAAGTGTTTCTGCTGATCTGCTGAGAGTATGTCACTGTTCGATGTAAGAACATCATAAAACATAAGACGTAGAGGGAGGCGACGGCCATCTGGCCCCTCGAACCTCCTCCGCCATTCAATGAGATCTTGGTTGACCTTTTTGTGGACTCAGCTGCACCTACCCGCCGCTCACCATAAACATTAATTCCTTTACTATTCAAAGATATATCTATCTTTGTCTTCAAAGAAGATTCAACGGGGCACCAACAACTGCTTCACTGGCAGGGAATTCCACATATTCACAAACATTTGTGTGAAGAAGCTCCTCTTCAGCTCAGTCCTAAATCTGCTCCCCATTATTTCGAGGCTATGCCTTCTAGCTCTAGATTCACCCGGCAGTGAAAACAACCTCCCTGCTTCTATCCTATCTATTACCTTCATATGTTTCCACAAGATCCCACCTCTTTCTTCTAAATTCCAATGAGAATAGTCACAGTCTACTCAGTCTATTGGCATAAAACAAACGTATCAACTCCGGAATAAATCTGCTGAATCTCCTCTGCACCCCTCCAGTGTCAGCACATCGTTTATCAAGAACGGAGACCAAAACTGTGCACATTATTCCAGGTGTGGCCTATCAGGACCTTGTACAGCTGCAACAGAACCTGCCTGTTCTTTAAATTCCATCCCTCTGGCAATGAACGACAACATATCATTTGCCGTCTTAATAACTTGCTGAACCTCCAAACCAACATATTGCGATTCATGCTCATGGAAACCCAGGACCCTCTGCATAGCAGCATGCTGCCATATTTTACCATTTAAATCATAGTTCATTTTGCTTTATTCCTACCAAAATAGATTAACTCAAATTTACCAAACATGTACTCCACCTGCCAGATCCTCACCGACTCACTTAAACTATCTACAACCTTCTGCAGAATGTCAGTGTACTCTGTAAACTTTGCTCCAATACTCATCTTAGTGACATCTGCGAACTTTGACACATTACAATTGGGCCCAAACACCAAATTATCTATGTGAATTGTAAACAATTGCGGTCTCAACACTGATCCACGAGGAACACCACTAGCCACTGATCACAAACAGGAAAAAAAATGTTTTCCCCATTCTTTGCTTTCTATCAGTTACCGAATCCTCTATCCGTGCTAATATATTACACGTAACAATGTGCACCTTTATCTGATGTAGCAGCCTTTTCTGTGGCACCTTGTCGAATACCGTCTGGTAATTCTGATACCCCACATCCCCCAGTTCCCTGTTGTCTACCGGGCAAGTAAATTCCAGACAAATAGTGATGCATGACCTGACTTTCATGAAGCATTGCTGCGTCTGCCGATTGGGACAAATTCGATGCAAATGTCTCGGTATTTCTTCTTTGATGATAGATTCAAGCATTCTCCCACGACAGAAGTTAAGCTAATTTGTCTTTTGACTACCTCCTTTTTAAATCGGTGGCGTCACATTTGCTATTTTCCAATCAGCCACAATCGCCCCAGAGTCCAGCGACATTTGGTAAACGACCACGAGCACATTCGCTATTTCCCCCGCCACCTCTTTTAGTCCACTGGGATGCATTGTACATTGGCCAGGAGACTTGTGTACCTTTAACCCCAATAGCTTACCCAACACTCTCTCGTTGATAATAATGATCGTTTCTAGGTCCTCACCTGCCATAGCCTCCTTGCCATTAAATATTGGCATGTTATTTATGCCTTATACTATGAAGATCGACACAAATTATTCGTTCACCCCATTGCCATTTCCTCAATTCCCATTATAAAATCCCGCCCGTTTTCATACTCGAAAGGACCAATGTTGACCCCAGCCACTCCATTATTTCATATTATTTTCGAGACTTTTGTGACAGGTTTTACATTCTCAGCTACTTTAGTCTCTTTATCTTCCTTTTCTTTATTGCTTTTTTGTGGCTTTCTAGTGACTTGTAAAGATTTCCAAATTCTCTTGTTTCCCACTAATCTTTGCCACTGTTTGGATTTTTATTCAAGTTTTTTCTTCGATATCCATGGCTGATTATCCATTTTCCTTTACTGCTTCATTTTCATTGGTCCATACCTTTGCGGAGCACTATGAATAAACTCTTTGAAAATCCACCACTGTTCGTCTATTGTCCATACATGAAGTATTTGCTCCCAGTCTACATTAGGCAACTCCTCCTTCAGTGTCGTCTCCTTTGACAGTGCACATGGAGCTGGTCTAGGATTTTAGCTACCCTCCAGCTGTATTTTAAATTCAACCTCACTGTGACCGCTCCTACCGAAGGATGCCTTCATGTGAGATCAGTAATGATCCCTCGGTTACCTTGGTGAGGCAGGATCCGAGTCAGTTTAAATAACGTGAAGAAAGATAATTATTTAGGCTAAAGTTTGCCAGAAAATGTTAACTAAAATATAGAATCAACGCTGAACAAATTGGACATGAATGTGAAAACCAGTGACAATTACATAGGCAGCGACAGAGGAGAAACACCAATGGACCAAATGATTTTTAAATGATCTCGCTATAGAACTAGGAGACTGCTCAGTCAACCTTCACAGAAATGACCATCTTGCAGTCATGTCTCTGTAATGTCTGCCATGTTGTGGCAGCCAAGTTGACTTTGTAGCTGAGATCATTCGATTTGTTCTTAACACTCTGTGCCTGTATAAGGAAGACTATATATAACAACAAATGTACACTATTCTTCTGCTCTCTTGTCTCACCCAAACACCTAATCCGCATCGTGTCATATCCACCCATTCCTTTACAGACACGAGCCAGTCAATCTGGATAGGGGCGACGCAGTCTCAGGGGCCGTCACAAAAGACTGAAACGAAGTCAACATTATTTATCCCAGAGGATTTGGGATCCTTTGAATTCTCCATTCCAAAACCCTGTGGATCTTCTGCCGCTGAGGGTATTGTCTTTGACACTGTCTCTGTATCTGAGGCTGATCATCATAGATCATACAATTTACAATGCAGAAGGAGAACATTCGGCCCATCGAGTCAGCACCGGCCCTTGGAAAGAGTACCCTATCCAAGGTCCACTCCTCCACCCTATCCCCATAACCCAGTAACCCCACCCAACACAAAGGGCAATTTTGGGCACTAAGTGCAACTTATCATTGCCAATCCACCTAACATGCACATCTTTGGACTGTGGGAGGAAACCGGAGCACCCGGAGGAAATACACGCACACACGGGGAGAACTTGCAGACACCGCACAGACAGTGACCCCCGCCGGGAATCGAATCTGGGACCCTGGAGATGTGTCATATTCAGCCGCTGAGGGTATTATCTTTGACACTGTGTCTTTAACCGAAGCTGCTGTGTCAAATTGTAGACGTGCATTATAGATTTTAATACTTTGCATGTGCTGCTCCTGATCTTCTAAGTGTATTTCCCTATTGGACATCGATCCCTGGGGCGAGGGAGGCCCCTAGTTAATTTTAAAAATATGAAGGAAGGTATTTTTGGACCTTCAGCGGAAAACATGTAATATAACGTCTGCAATAATTAAGACAAAAATAAGACCAACGGAATACGTGTCATGTATATATGGTTACATATAGGTACAAAAAAATGAAACATGAATATAATCTAGCTGAGGAACTAAGAGACACGTAACATAGGAAGGGTCATGTGGGTAGAGGGATGAGATCAAGGTAGACTCCAGGACGTAGAGTTACAGGATCCACAGCCCATGTCCATTTCCAAGAAGTTTGACATTCTTTCCTCCTGTGTTGTTGGAATCGGGGACTGCAGAGAGGATGTCCAAATTGACCATGGTACAGGGATCTGTTAAAGTGTGTGTGTCTGGGGTTGGGGGGGCGGGGGCAGCTGCTAGGGGGATGGTGGAGAAAGAAATGGAGGCGTCATTGGTGAGAGTATTGTTACGGGAACTAACATTATTTACTCTGACCAAAATCGATAATGTCGCAGGTTCTGATGTCTGACTGGTGCACGGGTTGGGCCATCCTTTCTGGGGTGAAAACGAACAAACAACAAAGAAAGGTACAGAACAGGAACAAGCCCTTCGGCCCGACCAGCCTGAGCTGACCAATGTAACCCACTCTTCCCCAGACTCCTCATCCCACAAGTCGTTTTATGTGGTGAATGCTGATTCAAAGTACTCAGTCAGTACCGCGACGATTTCCTCTGCTTCCATGCACATATTCCCTCCGCTGTCCTTGACTTGGCAACCCATTCTCTGGCTAATCTCTTGCTCGTTATATATGTCTGAAAGACTTGGGCTTTTATTTATTCCTGTTTGCAGATGCCGTTTTTCATGACCCTTTAAGCCCTGACTCTTAGCGTATGTTCCTTCCAGTTTTCTTTAAATTCCTTACGGTCTTCGTGTGTTCCCAGCCTTCTCGCCCTACAAATGCTTCATTTTATTTTGGACCAGGCTCACATTCTCCCTCGTTCTCCAAGGTTCCCAAAACTTGTCCTTCTTATCCTTCCTAACAGGAGCATCTCGGCCCTGACTTCCTTTCAACTGACATGAGAAACCATTCCACAACCCAGATGTTGATTTACTCTCAAACATCGCCTCCCCACAATCTGGACCATTCAGTTCCTGCCGAATATTGTTACAATTAGCCTTCCATCAAATTAGCACCATCATCCGAGGACAACTCTTATCTCTGTCTAACAGTACGTTAAAACAAAATAGATTATGTTCACTCTTCAAAAAATGTTCCCTACTGAAACTTGGAAAACCTGGGGGGGGGGGGGGGGGGGTGTAGCGGTCTATCCTTGAATAAGGGGTTTGCACCTAAATGCGAACATTATACGAAACATGGTATAAAAGGCGGTCGTGTACATTGAAATTTGGCCGATAAGATGCTGTGCACATCATAGAGTCGTGGCTGCAAGGGATAGCGCTGGGATTTTAGTATCCAATGATATATGTCCCCCAGAAAGGACAAACAGGTGGGAATAGGGAACGTGATTGCATTGTTGGTAAGTAAATCAATTCAATTGATAGTCATATAGGGTTGGGAGGCATATAATCTATGTGGGTCGAGTTGAGGAATAGCAAGGGTAAATCCTGATAGGAGTTAGGTACATGCCCCCTGGCAGTAGTCGGGATGTGGGACAGAGATAAATAAAGGAATATAAGAACGGCATCTTGAAACACATGAAGATGATTTCCCACTGTGAAGGCGGTGGCTGACTGGTATTGTACATGGAGATGATTTCCCGCTGTGAAGGCGGTGGCTGACTGGTATTGTACATGGAGATGATTTCCCGCTGTGAAGGCGGTGGCTGACTGGTATTGTACATGAAGATGATTTCCCGCTGTGAAGGCGGTGGCTGACTGGTATTGTACATGGAGATGATGTCCCATTGTGAAGGCGGTGGCTGACTGGTATTGTACATGGAGATGATTTCCCGCTGTGAAGGCGGTGGCTGACTGGTATTGTACATGGAGATGATTTCCCGCTGTGAAGGCGGTGGCTGACTGGTACTGTACATGGAGATGATTTCCCGCTGTGAAGGCGGTGGCTGACTGGTATTGTACATGGAGATGATTTCCCGCTGTGAAGGCGGTGGCTGACTGGTATTGTACATGGAGATGATGTCCCATTGTGAAGGCGGTGGCTGACTGGTACTGTACATGGAGATGATTTCCCGCTGTGAAGGCGGTGGCTGACTGGTACTGTACATGGAGATGATTTCCCGCTGTGAAGGCGGTGGCTGAATGGTACTGTACATGGAGATGATTTCCCGCTGTGAAGGCGGTGGCTGACTGGTATTGTACATGAAGATGATTTCCCGCTGTGAAGGCGGTGGCTGACTGGTATTGTACATGGAGATGATTTCCCGCTGTGATGACGGTGGCTGACTGGTATTGTTGCTGGACTCATAACCCAGAGACACAGCTTAACAATCTGGTGAATCGGGCTCAAATCCAAAACTCTGAGGTTGGCAAGGATACAGAATGTGTTCCGGTGAGTCTCTTCAGTGTCTACCACCAAGAGCGACTCGTGATACCTCCACAGACCGAGCTGGCTGGGTCCGAAAGTAAATCGCTGCTAGAGTGAGACTGCAGCAGGTGGTGAGGGAAACAGAAATAGGGAAAAGCATAGTTGACCTCTTCCTCACCAATCTGCCTGCTGCAGATGCGCCTGTCCACGATAATATGGGTTCGAGTGACAATCACACTGTTCTTCTGGTGACAAGGTCTCTTAATCAGTTTGAGGATACCCTCCATCGTGTTGAGTTGCACTACTACCGAGCTGTATGGAGTAGACTTCGAAAAGATGAAGCAACTGAAGTCTGGGGATCCACGAGGAGCTGTGGGCCTTCAGCAGCAGAATTTTTGTTCAACTATAATCTTCAACATCATGGCTTGGGATATCCCCCACCTACCATAACCACCAAGACAGGGGTTCAACCCTAGTTCAATGAAGAGTGCAGGGGAGCATGACAGGAGCAACACCAGGTGTTCCGAGAATTGAGGTGTCAACATGGTGAAGCTATAATACAGGACTACGTGTGTGCCGAACAGCAAACTCAGAAAATAATAGACAAAGCAAAGTGGTTCCAAACCAAACGCATGGGATCTAAGTTCTATACTCCTGCTACATCAAGCCGTGAATGCCGTTGGACGATTAAATGACTCACAGGAGGAGAGGACTTCACAAATACCTCTAAAATGGAGGCGCCCATGTGCAAAAGGCAAAGCTGAAACATTCGCAATATATTCAGCCAGATGTGCCGTGTGGAGTATCTATTTTGGTCTCCTCCGGATGTCAGTCTTCAGACAAAATGATTCGCTTCACGTGATATCAAGAAACGGCTGAAGACACTGGATTCTGCAAAGGCTATAGGTCCTGACAACATTCCGCAAGAGTACTCAAGACTTGTGCTCCAGATTCTGCCGTACCCCGAGCCAAACTGTTCCAGTAGAACGTCAACAAAGACATCTACCCGCCAATGTGGAAAATTGGCGAGGTGCATCCTGTACACAAGAAACCGAACCCATCCAACGCAAACAGTTACCACTCTATCAGTCTACTCTCCATCATCAGCAAAGTGATGTAAGGAGTCATCCACTATCAAGCGGCACTTACTCAGCAATAACCGTTTCACGGATGCTCAGTTTCAGTAATGCAAGTGTCACTCAACCCATGACCTAATTAAAGCCTTCCTTCAAATATTGACAAAATAGATGACTGCGAGAGGTGAGGTGAGAGTGACGGCCTTTGATATCAAGGCAGCATTTGACCTAGTATGGCATCAAGGAGCCCCAGCTAAACTGGAATCAATGGGAATCAGGGGGAAAACTCTCCGCTGGTTGGAGTCAATCCTGGAATAATGTATGATGGTTGGACATCGCTGCAGGAGTTCCTCAGGATAGTTCCGGGAGACAACTATCTACAGCTATATTGTTCGGGTGGATTTAAACTAATTTGGCAGGGGTTGGGATCAGGACAGTACGCCAGCAAGTGTAGAGACATGAACATGGTACCAGGGTCAGCCTGGATACCAGGATGGGTTGGCTGAGGGAGGGCAAACTCATTGGGCCTGGAGGTCGTGAGAGTATCTGATTCAATGCACGGAGTATACCAAGTAAGACAGATACCATACTAGCAAACCTCCCAGTCAGGATCATGGTTTCCCTCCAGTTCATGTGTAACCCGTCCATCTTGTGCAGGCCTCACCTTCCGTGGAAGCCAACCCACCGTGCCAAAAACTGAATCCCTCCCTTCTGCACCAGTTTTTTAGCCACGTTTTCAACTGCACTATATCCCTGTTGCCAGCCTTGCGAGTATATGGCACGTGGAGTAATCCTGAGATTACTACTCAAGTAGACCTGCTTTTTAATCTTTTATCTGGCTCACTAAGTTGCCGTTTGCAGGAGCTCGCTACTCCTTCTCCTCTGTCATTCGTGCCAATGTGGAAAATGACCTCTGTCTGATTTCCTCCCGTTTGAAGATGCTTTGTAGCCGCTCAGAGACATCCAGAACTTGGACATCAGGGAGCCAACCTACCCTCCTGGAGTCCTTTCACGGCCACAGAAGCGCCTGTCAGACGGGCAGCAATGTCGCTGCAGTCTTGAAGGGCCGAAGGGCCTACTTCTGTGCTGTAAATTTATTGGCTCTTCTTCACATTCGTGGTGACGAGATGCATTTTGACAAACGTTATACGGAACCTCCAGGCCCAATGAGTTCGCCCTCCCTCAGCCTACCCTTCCTGGTATCCAGGCTGACCCTGGTAATATGCTCATCCCCAATCTCTACACTTGCTGGCATACTGTCCTGAACCCACCCCCTGCCAAATTAGTTTAAATCCACCCGAACAATATAGCTGTAGATAGTTGGGTCCCGGAACTATCCTGAGGAACTCCTGCAGCGATGTCCAACCATCGTACATTATGCCACACGGAAATAATGTCTCCGTTCTGAAGAGTTCAGGGATACAGTGTACGGATCTACATGTGGATAGGCACCTGAAGATGGCCGTACACAACGAGACAGGAACTAAAATACAGATGTGCAATTAGCCTTCACAAAAAAAGACGTTTGTCCATAATTCAGGGGTTTTGATGAACATTTTTAGAGGCACTGTGTCTGTATATGCGCTCTAAGCACAGCTTTTTTCGGGAGGGACAGGCTATCAGCAAGAGAAACACATAACGTGGAGCATTAGCGAGGTACACTGCTTCCGCCCTATAGATTTTTCAGCTGTGTGGATCTGAGTTTGCTAAAGGCGGCATTCATGGAAATAAGGCAGCAATGAGGAAAACAGTTTCCAATGATATCACCAGGAAGCAGTCACACCCGCTCGTGTGATTATAAAAGCAACAATACTCTGTGATTAGATAGAGAAGAGATCTACACCAGCATTCTGCCCGTAACTCTGACGGACCCCAGCGAAGATGCAGAAAGGGCTCCTCTTGGTGCTTGTACTTCTAGTGCTGACTCAGCACAATCCTACTGGAGCGTCACTAGATATTATGGGAAGACGTACGAATCTCTCAACGTTCTCCAACACTAAAGGCGCTGGGGTTCAGAAAGATTAATGTTAAATCAATCGTATTTTCTTGGTGTGAAACGGTTTGATAGGTTGATGTGGATTGTGCGATTCTTAAAAAAAACGAAGATTTCAGTATAAAACATCTGCATTGGTAAATCTCTGATATTTTAGTCACTATCTGACTGTTTCGCGGGACTTGTTGGTTTTGCGAGCTGATCCACACGGATCAATAAGGAAAACACAAGTTACTGGGCGGGGCACTTTGCTGGGTCTCAGTGGAATCATTGATGCGTACAGCAAACTCTGTCTGTCCTCATTGCAGAATTCAGTTATTGCTCCCGGTCACTGATACTGCTGCAAATGGTGAGAGTATGGACTGTGTGAGAACAGGATCAGAATCTCCATCAGCCCATTTCTCCCCACTTAATTTTCACTGTACCTCGGTATAGCAGGTAGAGGGAGGGAATGAGTTTGTACACATCAGGAGGTGAAGGGAGGGAGTGAGTTTGTACAGACCAGGAGGTGGATGGAGGGAGGGAGTTTGTACAGATTAAGAGGTGGAGAGAGGGATTGAGTTTGTACAGACCAGGACGTGGAGTGAGTGGGTTTGTACAAACCAGGAGGTGGAGGGAGTGAGTTTGTACAGACCAGGAGGTGGAGGGAGGGAGTGAGTTTGTACAGACCAGGAGGTGGAGAGAGGGATTGAGTTTGTACAGACCAGGGCGTGGAGTGAGTGAGTTTGTACAAACCAGGAGGTGGAGGGAGTGAATTTGTACAGACCAGGAGGTGGAGGGAGGGAGTGATTTTTTTTATAGATAAGAAGGTGGAGGGAGGGAGTTAGTTTGTACAGACCAGGAGGTGGAGGGAGTGAGTTTGTACAGACTAGGAGGTGGAGGGAGGGAGTGGGTTGTACAGACCAGGAGGTGGAGGGAGTGAGTTTGTACAGACCAGGAGGTGGAGGGAGGGAGAGGGTTGTACAGACCAGGAGGTGGAGGGAGGGAGTTTGTAATAAACAGGACGTGGAGGGTGTGAGTTTGTACAAACCAGGAGGTGGAGGGAGGGAGTTTGTACAAACCAGAAGGTGGAGGGAGTGAGTTTGTACAGACCAGGAGGTGGAGGGAGGGAGTTTGTACAGACCAGGACGTGGAGGAAGTGAGTTTGTACAAACCAGGAGGTGGCGGTAGTGAGTTTGTACAGACCAGGTGGAGTGAGGGAGTGAGTTTGTACAGGCCAGTAGGTGGAGGAAGTGAGTTTGTACAGACCAGAACGTGGAGGGAGTGAGTTTGTACAAACCAGGAGGTGGAGGTAGTGAGTTTGTACAGACCAGGAGGTGGAGTGAGGGAGTGAGTTTGTACAGACCAGGAGGTGGATGGAGTGAGTTTGTACAGACCAGGAGGTGGTTGGAGTGAGTGATTTTGTACAGACCAGGAGGTGGAGGGTGTGAGTTTGTACAGACCAGGATGTGGAGGGAGTGAGTTTGTACAAACAAGGAGGTGGAGGTAGTGAGTTTGTACAGACCAGGAGGTGGAGTGAGGGAGTGAGTTTGTACGACCAGGAGGTGGATGGACTGAGATTGTACAGACCAGGAGGTGGAGGGAGTGAGTTTGTACAGACCAGGAGGTGGAGGGAGTGAGTTTGTACAGACCAGGAGTTGGAGGGCGGGCGTGAGTTTGTGCAGACCAGGGGTAGGAGGGTGTGATTTTGTACAGCCAGGAGGTGGAGGGAGTGTGTTTGTACAGACCAGGAGATGGAGGGAGATTGTACAGTCGAGTAAGTGGAGGGAGGGAGGGAATGAATTTTTACAGACCAGAAGGTGGAGGGAGAGAGTTTGTGCAGACCAGGAGGTGGAGGGAGTTAGTTTGTGTAGACCAGGAGGTGGAGGCAGTGAGTTTGTGCAGACCAGTTGTTGGAGGGAATAAGATTTTACAGACCAGGAGTTGGAGGGCGGGCGTGAGTTTGTGCAGACCAGGAGTAGGAGGGAGTGAGTTTGTACAGACTAGGACGTGGAGGGAGTGCGTTTGTGCAGAACAGGATGTGGAGGGAGGGAGTGAGTTTGTACAGACTAAGAGGTGGAGGGAGTGAATTTGTACAGCCATGAGGTGGAGGGAGTGAATTTGTACAGCCAGGAGGTGGAGGGAGTGAATTTGTACAGCCAGGAGGTGGAGGGAGTGTGTTTGTACAGACCAGGAGATGGAAGGGGTTTGTACAGTCGAGTAAGTGGAGGGAGGGAGGAAATGAGTTTTTACAGACCAGAAGGTGGAGAGAACGAGTTTGTGCAGACCAGGAGGTGGAGGCAGTGAGTTTGTGCAGACCAGTAGTTGGAGGGAATACGATTTTACAGGCCAGGAGTGGAGGGTGAGAGTATGTACAGACCAGGAGTTGGAGGGCGGGCGTGAGTTTGTGCAGATCAGGAGTAGGAGGGAGTGAGATTGTACAGGCTAGGACGTGGAGGGAGTGCGTTTGTGCAGAACAGGAGGTGGAGGGATGGGATGCGTTTGTGCAGAACAGGAGGTGGAGGGAGTGAGTTTGTACAGACTAGGAAGTGGAGGGAGGGAGTGGGTTGTACAGACCCGGAGGTGGAGGGAGTGAGTTTGTACAGACTAGGAGGTGGAGGGAGGGAGTGGGTTGTACAGACCAGGAGGTGGATGGAGTGAGTTTGTACAGACCAGGAGGTGGAGGGAGGGAGTGGGTTGTACAGACCAGGAGGTGGAGGGAGGGAGGGAGTTTGTAATAAACAGGACGTGGAGGGTGTGAGTTTGTACAAACCAGGAGGTGGAGGGAGTGAGTTTGTACAAACAAGAAGGTGGAGGGAGTGAGTTTGTACAGACCAGGAGGTGGAGGGAAGGAGTTTGTACAGACCAGGACCTGGAGAGAGTGAGTTTGTACAAACCAGGAGGTGGAGGTAGTGAGTTTGTACAGACCAGGAGGTGGAGTGAGGGAGTGAGTTTGTACAGACCAGGAGGTGGATGGAGTGAGTTTGTACAGACAAGGAGGTGGTTGGAGTGAGTGAGTTTGTACAGACCAGGAGGTGGAGGGAGTGAGTTTGTACAGACCAGGACGTGGAGGGAGTGAGTTTGTACAAACCAGGAGGTGGAGGTAGTGAGTTTGTACAGACCAGGAGATGGAGGGAGATTGTACAGTCGAGTAAGTGGAGGGAGGGAGGGAATGATTTTTTACAGGCCAGAAGGTGGAGGGAGAGAGTTTGTGCAGACCAGGAGGTGGAGGGAGTTAGTTTGTGCAGACCAGGAGGTGGAGGTAGTGAGTTTGTACAGACCAGGAGGTGGAGTGAGGGAGTGAGTTTGTACAGACCAGGAGGTGGATGGACTGAGTTTGTACAGACCAGGAGGTGTAGGGAGTGAGTTTGTACAGACCAGGAGGTGGAGGGAGTGAGTTTGTACATACCAGGAGTTGGAGGGCAGGCGTGAGTTTGTGCAGACCAGGGGTAGGAGGGAGTGATTTTGTACCGCCAGGAGGTGGAGGGAGTGTGTTTGTACAGACCAGGAGATGGAGGGAGATTGTACAGTCGAGTAAGTGGAAGGAGGGAGGGAATGATTTTTTACAGGCCAGAAGGTGGAGGGAGAGAGTTTGTGCAGACCAGGAGGTTGAGGGAGTTAGTTTGTGCAGACCAGGAGGTGGAGGTAGTGAGTTTGTACAGACCAGGAGGTGGAGTGAGGGAGTGAGTTTGTACAGACCAGGAGGTGGATGGACTGAGTTTGTACAGACCAGGAGGTGGAGGGAGTGAGTTTGTACAGACCAGGAGGTGGAGGGAGTGAGTTTGTACAGACCAGGAGTTGGAGGGCGGGCGTGAGTTTGTGCAGACCAGGGGTAGGCGGGTGTGATTCTGTACAGCCAGGAGGTGGAGGGAGTGTTTTTCTACAGACCAGGAGATGGAGGGAGATTGTACAGTCGAGTAAGTGGAGGGAGGGAGGGAATGAATTTTTACAGACCAGAAGGTGGAGGGAGAGAGTTTGTGCAGACCAGGAGGTGGAGGCAGTGAATTTGTGCAGACCAGTAGTTGGAGGGAATACGATTTTACAGGCCAGGAGTGGAGGGTGAGAGTATGTACAGACCAGGAGTTGGAGGGCGGGCGTGAGTTTGTGCAGATCAGGAGTAGGAGGGAGTGAGTTTGTACAGGCTAGGACGTGGAGGGAGTGCGTTTGTGCAGAACAGGAGGTGGAGGGATGGAATGCGTTTGTGCAGAACAGGAGGTGGAGGGAGTGAGTTTGTACAGACTAGGAGGTGGAGGGAGGGAGTGGGTTGTACAGACCCGGAGGTGGAGGGAGTGAGTTTGTACAGACTAGGAGGTGGAGGGAGGGAGAGGGTTGTACAGACCAGGAGGTGGAGGGAGTGAGTTTGTACAGACCAGGAGGTGGAGGGAGGGAGTGGGTTGTACAGACCAGGAGGTGGAGGGAGGGAGGGAGTTTGTAATAAACAGGACGTGGAGGGTGTGAGTTTGTACAAACCAGGAGGTGGAGGGAGTGAGTTTGTACAAACCAGAAGGTGGAGGGAGTGAGTTTGTACAGACCAGGAGGTGGAGGGAAGGAGTTTGTACAGACCAGGACGTGGAGAGAGTGAGTTTGTACAAACCAGGAGGTGGAGGTAGTGAGTTTGTACAGACCAGGAGGTGGAGTGAGGGAGTGAGTTTGTACAGACCAGGACGTGGAGGGAGTGAGGTTGTACAGACCAGGACGTGGAGGGAGTGAGTTTGTACAAACCAGGAGGTGGAGGTAGTGAGTTTGTACAGACCAGGAGGTGGAGTGAGGGAGTGAGTTTGTACAGACCAGGAGGTGGATGGACTGAGTTTGTACAGACCAGGAGGTGGAGGGAGTGAGTTTGTACAGACTAGGAGGTGGAGGGAGGGAGTGGGTTGTACAGGCCAGAAGGTGGAGGGAGAGAGTTTGTGCAGACCAGGAGGTGGAGGGAGTTAGTTTGTGCAGACCAGGAGGTGGAGGTAGTGAGTTTGTACAGACCAGGAGGTGGAGTGAGGGAGTGAGTTTGTACAGACCAGGAGGTGGGTGGACTGAGTTTGTACAGACCAGGAGGTGGAGGGAGTGAGTTTGTACAGACCAGGAGGTGGAGGGAGTGAGTTTGTACATACCAGGAGTTGGAGGGCAGGCGTGAGTTTGTGCAGACCAGGGGTAGGAGGGAGTGATTTTGTACCGCCAGGAGGTGGAGGGAGTGTGTTTGTACAGACCAGGAGATGGAGGGAGATTGTACAGTCGAGTAAGTGGAGGGAGGGAGGGAATGATTTTTTACAGGCCAGAAGGTGGAGGGAGAGAGTTTGTGCAGACCAGGAGGTTGAGGGAGTTAGTTTGTGCAGACCAGGAGGTGGAGGTAGTGAGTTTGTACAGACCAGGAGGTGGAGTGAGGGAGTGAGTTTGTACAGACCAGGAGGTGGATGGACTGAGTTTGTACAGACCAGGAGGTGGAGGGAGTGAGTTTGTACAGACCAGGAGGTGGAGGGAGTGAGTTTGTACAGACCAGGAGTTGGAGGGCGGGCGTGAGTTTGTGCAGACCAGGGGTAGGAGGGTGTGATTCTGTACAGCCAGGAGGTGGAGGGAATGTTTTTCTACAGACCAGGAGATGGAGGGAGATTGTACAGTCGAGTAAGTGGAGGGAGGGAGGGAATGAATTTTTACAGACCAGAAGGTGGAGGGAGAGAGTTTGTGCAGACCAGGAGGTGGAGGGAGTTAGTTTGTGCAGACCAGGAGGTGGAGGCAGTGAGTTTGTGCAGACCAGTTGTTGGAGGGAATAAGATTTTACAGACCAGGAGTTGGAGGGCGGGCGTGAGTTTGTGCAGACCAGGAGTAGGAGGGAGTGAGTTTGTACAGACTAGGACGTGGAGGGAGTGCGTTTGTGCAGAACAGGATGTGGAGGGAGGGAGTGAGTTTGTACAGACTAAGAGGTGGAGGGAGTGAATTTGTACAGCCATGAGGTGGAGGGAGTGAATTTGTACAGCCAGGAGGTGGAGGGAGTGTGTTTGTACAGACCAGGAGATGGAAGGGGTTTGTACAGTCGAGTAAGTGGAGGGAGGGAGGGAATGAGTTTTTACAGACCAGAAGGTGGAGAGAACGAGTTTGTGCAGACCAGGAGGTGGAGGCAGTGAGTTTGTGCAGACCAGTAGTTGGAGGGAATACGATTTTACAGGCCAGGAGTGGAGGGTGAGAGTATGTACAGACCAGGAGTTGGAGGGCGGGCGTGAGTTTGTGCAGATCAGGAGTAGGAGGGAGTGAGTTTGTACAGGCTAGGACGTGGAGGGAGTGCGTTTGTGCAGAACAGGAGGTGGAGGGATGGAATGCGTTTGTGCAGAACAGGAGGTGGAGGGAGTGAGTTTGTACAGACTAGGAGGTGGAGGGAGGGAGTGGGTTGTACAGACCCGGAGGTGGAGGGAGTGAGTTTGTACAGACTAGGAGGTGGAGGGAGGGAGTGGGTTGTACAGACCAGGAGGTGGAGGGAGTGAGTTTGTACAGACCAGGAGGTGGAGGGAGGGAGTGGGTTGTACAGACCAGGAGGTGGAGGGAGGGAGGGAGTTTGTAATAAACAGGACGTGGAGGGTGTGAGTTTGTACAAACCAGGAGGTGGAGGGAGTGAGTTTGTACAAACCAGAAGGTGGAGGGAGTGAGTTTGTACAGACCAGGAGGTGGAGGGAAGGAGTTTGTACAGACCAGGACGTGGAGAGAGTGAGTTTGTACAAACCAGGAGGTGGAGGTAGTGAGTTTGTACAGACCAGGAGGTGGAGTGAGGGAGTGAGTTTGTACAGACCAGGACGTGGAGGGAGTGAGGTTGTACAGACCAGGACGTGGAGGGAGTGAGTTTGTACAAACCAGGAGGTGGAGGTAGTGAGTTTGTACAGACCAGGAGGTGGAGTGAGGGAGTGAGTTTGTACAGACCAGGAGGTGGATGGACTGAGTTTGTACAGACCAGGAGGTGGAGGGAGTGAGTTTGTACAGACCAGGAGGTGGAGGGAGTGAGTTTGTACAGACCAGGAGTTGGAGGGCGGGCGTGAGTTTGTGCAGACCAGGGGTAGGAGGGAGTGATTTTGTACAGCCAGGAGGTGGAGGGAGTGTGTTTGTACAGACCAGGAGATGGAGGGAGATTGTACAGTCGAGTAAGTGGAGGGAGGGAGGGAACGATTTTTTACAGGCCAGAAGGTGGAGGGAGAGAGTTTGTGCAGACCAGGAGGTGGAGGGAGTTAGTTTGTGCAGACCAGGAGGTGGAGGCAGTGAGTTTGTGCAGACCAGTTGTTGGAGGGAATAAGATTTTACAGACCAGGAGTTGGAGGGCGGGCGTGAGTTTGTGCAGACCAGGAGTAGGAGGGAGTGAGTTTGTACAGACTAGGACGTGGAGGGAGTGCGTTTGTGCAGAACAGGATGTGGAGGGAGGGAGTGAGTTTGTACAGACTAAGAGGTGGAGGGAGTGAATTTGTACAGCCATGAGGTGGAGGGAGTGAATTTGTACAGCCAGGAGGTGGAGGGAGTGAATTTGTACAGCCAGGAGGTGGAGGGAGTGTGTTTGTGCAGACCAGGAGATGGAAGGGGTTTGTACAGTCGAGTAAGTGGAGGGAGGGAGGGAATGAGATTTACAGACCAGAAGGTGGAGAGAACGAGTTTGTGCAGACCAGGAGGTGGAGGCAGTGAGTTTGTGCAGACCAGTAGTTGGAGGGAATACGATTTTACAGGCCAGGAGTGGAGGGTGAGAGTATGTACAGACCAGGAGTTGGAGGGCGGGCGTGAGTTTGTGCAGATCAGGAGTAGGAGGGAGTGAGTTTGTACAGGCTAGGACGTGGAGGGAGTGCGTTTGTGCAGAACAGGAGGTGGAGGGATGGAATGCGTTTGTGCAGAACAGGAGGTGGAGGGAGGGAATACGTTTGTGCAGAACAGGAGGTGGTGGGAGTGAGTTTGTGCAGACCAGGAAGTGGAGGGACAGTGATATTGTACAGACCAGGAGGTGGAGGGAGGGAGTGAGATTGTGCAGACCAGGAGGTGGAGGGACAGAGTGATATTGTACAGACCAGGAGTTGGAGGGACAGAGTGATATTGTACAGACCAGGAGGTGGACAGACGGAGGGCGTTTATTCACGTTTTGGAGTGGGAGGCTGTCAACTGTGGAATATTATCATGTACAACAGACCTAATGTTGCTGCGTTGTGCTAAGTTTGTCCCTGTCACGGTGACAGATTCTGCTTTATGTTTTCTCATTGTTCTTCATCAGGCTGAAGAACCCGTAATTAATTCCTTCATCATCTTTTATTTTACTTTTAGTGCGTTCTCAACGAAGCCTTCCCCTGAAAGGCGTGGCCAGAAACAGTGATGTGCCAATCATTGAAAAGATGACACCTGACGGTCTCCCTTCCCGAAACGGTGATGGGTCAAAGTCACATTGAAGGTGAAGCTGAATGATCCAGTGAGGGACGACCATCAACCGGAGATCTCCATGTTCTCACTGAATGGAAGCTTGTTCCTGGGAATAAAGGCTAATTGATTACTTCACTCCTCTAACACCTGACCTTGTATTCCTGCTGTCTGGATAATGGTCTGTAATCAGAAATACCACTTATTGCATTGATCACTGCTTCATGTCTTGTTTAACCTGAGGATCAGGCTGTCTGTAGCGAAGGTGTCCATTTTGAATTGAGGTGTATGTGTATTCCAAATAAAAGGAAGGGGAGGTCAGTGCAAAGGGTCCGAGATAAGATAGGGGGCCCAGAATATCAGCTCTCTGACCATTTACATGTAAGGATGTCTCACAAATACGGGGCTATGGAGAACGAGCTGGGGGGTCTGGAAGTGATTGAAGGTAATCGTGAAAATGTTTCTGGAGCTCGGCAATAGATTCTTAAAATAGGAATAGGGAAGAGATTTAATGGGTGAGGTAGTGGATGGTATTGTGATTCAGAAGCTGGGAACGTAATTCAGGGGATGGTACAGGATATAAGAGTAGGAGAAATTGTTGAGTGGGTGCTGAGGTTTTTGTTCATATTTCAGGGCACCCCGCATGTGTCCAGGATACCAAAAATGGTTTCCGGGCACCGTTATTGGTTTCTTGGCGCCGTGAAGGGGAGACAGTGGTGTAATAGTGTTGTTGCTGGACTAGTAATCCAGAAACTGCGGGACCTTTGTTCGGATCCCACCAGGGCAGGTGGTTGAATTTTGGGCAACACGGTAGCATTGTGGTTAGCACAATTGCTTCACAGCTCCAGGGTCCCAGGTTCGATTCCGGCTTGGGTCAATGTCTGTGCGGAGTATGCACATCCTCCCCGTGTGTGCGTGGGTTTCCTCCGGGTGTTCCGGTTTCCTCCCACAGTCCAAAGTGTGCAGATTAGGTGGATTGGCCATGATAAATTGTCCTTAGTGTCCAAACTTGCTCAGTGTTGAGTGGGGTTACTGGGTTATGGCGTTATTGTGGAGGTGTTGATCTTGGGTAGGGTGCTCTTTCCAAGAGCCGGTGCAGACTTGATTGGCCGAATGGCCTCCTTCTGCACTGTAAAGTCTATGATAATCTATGTGAACCATATCAAGGCGCCTTCGAGGTACACAAGGCTCTGACAAGTGTTTAAAGACGCCATGGAGGGGTGAAGGGCACAGTGAAATGTCTCTAGGCGCCATTGAGTGGTTCAGAAGACCGTGAAGGGTCTCCAGGTGCCAGTGGAGGTTTTCAGAGCACCGTGATGGGTTTATCGGTGCTCTGCACTGGTTCAGGACACCGTGAAGGTCTCAAGGCGCCATGGACGGTTTCAGGACACAGTGAACGGTTCTTGTAGCTATGGAGGGGTCCAGAGCACCTTGAAGGGTTTATCGGCGCCATACACTGGTTCAGAACACCGTGAATGGTCTCTAGGCGCCATGGAGGGGCAGTGCACCGGGTCGGGTTTCTAGGTGCCATGGAGGGGTTCAGGACCATGGAGGGTATCAAGGCGCCATGGAGGGGCACAAGGCACAGACAAGTGTTTAAAGACGCCATGGAGGGTTCAAGACGCCGTT
This sequence comes from Scyliorhinus canicula, assembly GCF_902713615.1. Classification (NCBI taxonomy): domain Eukaryota; kingdom Metazoa; phylum Chordata; class Chondrichthyes; order Carcharhiniformes; family Scyliorhinidae; genus Scyliorhinus; species Scyliorhinus canicula. Next base: position 87,335 of record NW_024055515.1, read on the forward strand.
AAGGGCCATTCGGCGCCATGGAGGCGTGCAGGACACCGTGGAGGGTCTCTAGGCGCCATGGAGGGGCAGTGCACCGGGTAGGGTCTCTAGCGGCCATGGAGGGATTCAGGACCATGGAGGATCTCAAGGCGCCATGGAGGTTTTCAGAGCACCGTGAAGGGTTTCTCGGCGCCATGCACGGGTTCAGGACACCGTTGTTTCTCGGCGCCATGGAGGGATTCAGGATCATGAAGGGTCTCAAGGCGCCATGGACGTTTTCAGGAGTCAGTGAACGGTTCTTGTAGCCATGGAGATGTTCTGGGCACCGTGAAGGGTCTATAGGCGCGATGGATCGGTTTTAGGGCACCCTACTGGGTTGCAGGTTACCGCAAAGGGTATAAAAGGACTGGCAAGGTTTTACCGGACAAAACGATATTCCGTCTCGAGGGGAAGGGCTTTTATGTCTCACAGATGGATTAGTACAGCTACAAGATATTTTGAATGGTCGGAGGGAGAAGAAAGTGAGGGGAATTTCCAGTGAGTGCAGATGGTTCTGGGAAACGATTCAGTGGATAGGAAAGGGCTGGTGACAGGGACCAAGGGAACTTCAATAATTTCAATGAGTAGGGAGGGAATGAGGGGCTAAGGAAGGTTTTCAGTGTGTTTAGAAAGGATTGGGAGAGATGGGAATGTCTGTCACTGGGTGCGGAAGGCAAATAGAGGATGGGGACGAGATTCGGTTATTGGCAAAAGGGATCAGGAATATGTGTAGAGTGGAGGCGGTGACGTAGTGGTATTTTCATTGGACTAGTTAACCAAAGATTCAGAGACTCGAAGTAATGCTCTAAGGGCGCAGATTCAAGTCCCACCATGGCAGATGGTGAAATTTCAATTCACTGAAAGTCTGATGATGACCATGAAACAATTGTCTATTTTTATAAAAATCCCATCTCGTTCACAAATGTCCAGTCGGGATGAAATCTGCCGTCTTTTGTTGGTCCGACAGACATGTGACTTCAGACCCACAGCAATGTTATTGACGATGAACTGCCTCAACATTTCGGATTGGCAGAAAATTCTGGTACAGAATGCAACGCCCACCACCCATGAACAAATTTAAAAAGACCTTTGAATGAGTGTCCTGCATGAAGCGGAGACTAACATTAAAAACATATCCTTTTTAAAAATAGCTTATTTCACCAGTGTCCTGAATTTAACAGAGACGATTTAAGCCGTGTACAATATTACATGCAAACTACTTAAACAATGTGAGGTCGTTTAAACATTGTCACACATTAAATAGACCAATTAAACAGTTTACTACATTAAACTGCGTCTATTTAAATACAGACCGACATTAAAAGGAGATTATTGAAAAAGTGTCCTCCACTCAACAGAGATAACTAAAATACTACCCTGGACCAACATTAAACGGAGAACATTTAAATAGTTACCTCCAGTCAACACAGATTATTTAAAAAATGTCCTACGTTAAAGAGCAGATTTAAATAGTTCTCTCCCTGCAAAAATGGCCATTTAACCACTTTCTTATATTAAAGAGAGACCATTTGATCAGCCTACACCCAAAAAAACAAAGATCACTAAAACAATGTCCAACATTAAACAGGGACCATTTAAACGGTACACGTAATTAAACAGAGATTATTAAAACAATGTCCGGCATTAAACAGGGATCATTTAAACAGTCTACACAATAAAACAGGTATTATTAAAACAACGAACGACATTAAATGGGGACCATTTAAATGGTATACATAATTAAACAGAGATTATCAAAATAATGTCCAGCATTAAACAGGGATCATTTAAACGGTATACACAATAAAACAGGTATTATTAAAACAATGTCCCACATTAAACAGGAACCATTTAAACAGTATACTTAATCAAACATAAATTATTAAATCAATGAACGACATTAAACAAAGACCATTTCAAACATTTTCTCCATTAACTGAGGCTAAAAAATGACTCCTCCCTCAAAAGAGAACATTTAATCATAGAATCACAGAATTTCAATGCAGATATTTTTAAATACTTCGGTACACTCCCATTCATGTATAAGATCGTGTTAAGGACGGATGCAAAACCTTTGGTACATCCTCCTCGGAGAATTCCTGTTCCACTAAGAGAAAGATTAAAACTAGAATTGGGAAGGCTAAAACAACAAGTAATAATTTCATGAGTCACTGAAGCGACTGACTGGGTCAGTTCCATCGTTTGCGTGAAGAAATCGTCAGGGGATCTACGGATATGTACAGGCCCCAATGATCTGAACAGGAACATCATAAGGGAACACTCATAAGGGAACACTCATAAGGGAACATCATAAGGGAACACCAGTGATGTCCAAGACACTCTTTTTCCATTTGCGCATATCGACATTCTGTTGGTGTTATCGCACTGGATGCAGAAGCAACAGGAACGAAGACAAACTATCTTCATTTTGCAACAGTACTGCTCCTACTCTGCCCTGAGTCGCAACAGTCGAAACTTTCGTCTTCCTATTTGGATCGAAAGACGCGAATACAAGTGCAGTCATTAACTGTGATTTTAAATCAAGCCATTCTGCTTGATCATCACTTGTCCATTCGAAAGACGTGGATTTTATGATCGAGTTCCTAAGAGCTGTTGTTCTGGATGATTGTAAAGGTATGAACTAGCCTAAGAAGTTGACAACACTTAAAAATCGTTGAACTGCTAAACTGGGTAGGGATTCAAAGCAGCGGTGGAATTCGTCAGTGTCGCTGCTGGTCACAAGAATGGGAATGAGCCCGGGTGGGGGCTTTTCACTAGCAGGGGAATTAGTCAGGGTAGGTGCTGTTCACAGTGAGGGGGAATTAGTCAGGGTACGGGCTGTTCACAGGGAGGGGGAATTAGTCAGGGTAGGGGCTGTTCACAGGGAGAGGAATTACTCAGGGTAGGGGCTGTTCACAGGTCGGGGAATTAGTCAGGGTGGGGGCTGTTCACTGGCAGGGGAATTAGTCAGTGTGGTGTCTGTTCACTGGCAGGGGAGTTAGTCAGGGTAGGTGCTGTTCACAGTGAGGGGGAATTAGTCAGGGTAGGGGCTGTTCACAGGGAGCGGGAATTAGTCAGGGTAGGGGCTGTTCACAGGGAGGGGGAATTAGTCAGGGTAGGTGCTGTTCACAGGGAGGGGAATTAGTCAGGGTAGGGCTGTTCACAGGGAGGGGGAGTTAGTCAGTGTAGGGGCTGTTCACAGGGAGGGGAATTAGTCAGGGTAGGGGCTGTTCACAGGGAGGGGAATTAGTCAGGGTAGGGGCTGTTCACAGGGAGGGGAATTAGGCAGTGTAGGGGCTGTTCACAGGGAGGGGAATTAGCCAGGGTAGGGGCTGTTCACAGGGAGGGGGAGTTAGTCAGGGTAGGGGCTGTTCAGGGAGGGGGTATTACTCAGGGTTGGGGCTGTTCACAGGCAGGGAGATTAGTCAGGGCAGTGGCTGTTTACTTGCAGGGGGATTAGTCAGGGTAGGGGCTGTTCACAGGGTGGGGGATTAATCAGGGTAGGGGCTGTTCATAGGAAGGGGGAATTAGCCAGGGTGGGGGCTGTTCGCAGGGAGGAGGAATTTGTCAGTGTAGCTGCTGTTCACAGGGAGGGGGCTGTGTCAGGGTGTGGGCTGTTCACAGTGAGGGGGAATTAGTCAGGGTAGGGGCTGTTGAAAGGGAGGGGAATTAGTCAGGGTAGGGGCTGTTCACTGGCTGGGGAATTAGTCAGGATAGGGGCTGTTAAGAGGGAGGGGGAATTAGTCAGGGCAGGGGCTGTTCATAGGGAGGAGGAATTAGTCAGGGTTGGGGCTATTCAAAGGCTGGGGGAATAGTCAGGGTAGGTGTTCTTCACAGAGAGGAATCAGTCTAGCTAGTTGCTGCTCAGAGGGAGGGGACAGTAATCAGTGCATGTACTGTTCATATGGAAGAATAATTGGTTATTGACTGTGCCAAATCAAAACGAACGATTTTACAGAGCCAGCCACAGAGGTGTCGTTCCTTTTACATTATCCTTTCTTCAACCAAAAATATTGATGAATAAGAAAATGGAGGCAGCACATTCTTCCGCACCCCGGAATAGCACACAGTTGAAAAGTGAAATAGAATGAAAATCGCTTGTCACGAGTAGGCTTCAAAGAAGTTACTGTGAAAAGCCCCTAGTCGCCGCATTCCGGCGCCTGTCCGGGGAGGCTGGTACGAGAACCGTGCTGCTGGCCTGCTTGGTCAGCTTTAAAAGCCAGCGATTTAGCCCAGTGAGCTAAACCAGCTCCGATTGGGGTCCTGTTTGGAATGTACAATTCAGTGGACCGCTTCCCAATCATATCAGAGAGGCGAACATGTAGAAACTGTATAAGGTAAATGGCATATCGTTAAAAGAAGCAAAAGCAGAAGGATAGTCGATGAATAATGGAGCATTTTGAGTGAATATAGAATTCAATATCATGCAATCAACTTTATTGACAATGGAATAAAGAACAAGAGCAAATATGTTACTTTCAACTTGTAAAATTCTGTGCAGGAATATTATGTTCTGTTTAGGACGCCACAGTTCTGGAAGGATTTGAAGGTATTGTGTGAGTACATAAATGATTCACCAGAGATTTGATCCTGGTTTCCAGATCACAGGTGTTCAGGAGGAGATGGGGAGAAAGCGTTCCCATTTGTGAAAATATTGAGAATGAGCAGCTCTGGATTAAAGGATTGAGTAAATGAAGCAATGATGATATAAACTAGGACGTTTTCACCCAGCGAGTGGTGAGGATGGGTATTCCGCTGACGGAGTGTATGGTGATGACCGGTTCAACAAGAAGATTTCAAAGCGGAATAACACTTATTTAAAAGTGCATCCAATGCAGGGATATACAAAGAACAGAGAACAAGATCAAAGAAATAGACAGTACAGGAACAGGCCCTCCAAGCCTTCGCCGACCATGCGGCCCGTCTAAACTAAAATCTTCGACACCTCCGGGGTTCGTATCCCTCTATTCCCATCCTATTACTTTATTTGTCAAGAAGCCCCTTAAACGTCACTATCGTCCCTGCTTCCACCACCTCTTCCGGAAGCGAGTTCCAGGCACCGACTACACTCTGTGTAAAAAAACTTGCCTCGTACATCGCCTATAAACATTGCCCCTCGCACCTTAAACCTAAGCCCCCTAGTAATTGAACCCTCTATCACGAGGAAAGTCTCTGATTATCCACTCACTCGATGCCCCACATAATGTTATAGACCTCTATCAGGTCGCCCCTCAACCTCCTTCGTACCAGTGAGATTACTAGCATTTCTAAATCAATACCCTGCGCACTAATCATAGCCTATCAAACTAACCTTTGCCTATCCATCCAGATGACTTGTTTTTATTTTTGTATTTATCTGTGTGTGACCCCGTACTGAACCTGCACATTGTGACCCATTCTCTCAGCAAATCGAGTTGTCACACCCTCGAACAGCCTGAGCAATCCCACTGTAAAGTTCTAGGTTCCATTCCGATTCAGGTGCAACTAATCCGAGATTTAAATGCTGCGCCTTTCGCAGGAACGGAATGAGTGGCCTATTCGCCTGCACCATCTCTGTAGCAACCATTCATCCATTCAACCATTCATCTGCAATACCCCCCTTCATCCAATCCTCGCTGTCAAGGATCTGAAGACATTAACCTCTGACGTCATTCTTTTCAATCTGCTCCGAAAATCTTAAATTCTTGATGCAGGACCTGGTCCATTTATCTATCTCTGTCGTTGGTACCAATGTAACACACAATCTCTGCCTGTTATCACTCCCCATTCAGAATGTCCTGCCAGGGTTTGCCGATATTCATGACACTGGCACCAGTCAGGCCAAATGCCATCCTGGACAGAGAGATACGGCAGCAGAAAAGCTCATTGGACGTCTCACAGCGCAATGACCGTTGCATTCCCCAGATTAAATGTCGTTTCCAGCGTTTTGAAAACAGAAAATTTCTTCACAATTCTGTTCTCTTCCCCTCATCTCTCATCGCCTTTTCTGCCGTCGTTCTCCACACTTTTTTTCAACCTCGGTTTCCACTCCTTACTTTCCCTCCCAGCCACTCTTCAATTGCCGACAGTCCACTGTACGAGCTTCCCGACAAGTTGCAGTATTTCAATCTCCTCCCATATCAAACTATTCATCTCGTCTACTTTCCTTTCCTCACAATATACTTCCTTTCTTCTCTCCAGCCCTCTGTAATGCCCATTACTCTACCCTCATCTCTTCTTATTCTGCTCTCAGTCCGACTAGAATTTGCAAATTTAAAATGTGTAAATGTGAGGAGGAGGAAGATAGTAACAGACTCCACGGGGCTTGGTAGACGCAGGGGGGTCAGGTAATATTTAATGTCTGGTCGTATAACGTGATGAATTTTGTTTGTCATTCTCAAAAGAGGCATCATAATGCTAAAGTTGCCAATTTAAACTGATGTTTCACACAAAAGGGTGACATATATTTGGCAACATCACAACTAACATTACGGGAAGTATTTATACATTGCCGGCTCTTCATCCCTGTCAGTGTAATTTTCAATTGTAAGTACCACAATTTATGACCATCATAAATATATTTCAGTTAATACCTCAGATCCATTATGAAGTACTTTGACTGAAAATAATTCAGAGACTTTGAATGTTTTCTATGAAGCGTTGAAGATGGAACAAGATTTAAGGAAGCTAATCAATATCAAATTAATTATCATACAAGGGAATGCGGAGGCACAGGTAGTATTGAGGAAACAGGAGGCGACAGAAGGTCTTGGGCAGGTCAGGAGGTGGGCAAAGAAGTAGCCGATTGAATACAATGGGGAGAAGCGTGAGGTCATGCACTTTTGTCGGACAAATGGAGGCACAGAGTATTTTCTAAATATAGAAATGCTGAGAAAGTGAGAAGCACAAGTCTTTGCCGAAGATTACCTTAACATTAACGTGCAGGCTCAGTTAGTAGTTAGGAAGTCAAATGCAAAGTTAGCGCTAATGTTGAGAGGATAGAATACAAGAGCAGTGATGTGCATCTGTACCTGTATCAGGTTATGGGCAGACCCCATTAGGAGTATTGTGAGCAGTTTGCGGCCCATAATCTAATGCAGGAAGTGTTCGTCTTGGAAAGCGCCCAGAGGAGGTTCACCAGAATGATCGCTGTAATGGAGAGCCTTCCGTGTGGAGCAGTTGATGATTCATCATCTGTACTCGTTGGAGTTTAGAAGGAAGAGGGGGGGGGGGATCTTATTGAAACGTAGATAATACTGAGAGGCCTGGACAGAGTGGTCGTTCAGAGGATCGTTCCACTGATAAGAAAAACACAATATCAGACTAAAGAGACGATATTATAAAACTGCGATGAGGAAGAATTTCTTCAGCCAGAGCGTGCTGAATTGGTGGAACTCGTTGCCGCAGAAGGTCTTATAATATAGTTTTGGTGCGGGTGGTCATGTAGGCGTTAGCTATATTGGTAGAAACTAACTCCATTGAACGTTCGGTATGAATGCAAACATAAGACAATCATTAAGTGTATCACAGAGACAAACAGCGGTGAAAGGTTGTGAGGTTGCGTGGAATTGTTTGGAGTATCTGAATCGACTAAATCTTCCTCTGAGATGAAATTTCATATTTATTATTCTGGGGGAGGGTAATCATTTAATTACACTCATCACCAATCCACTAATTAAATCTATTGATCTATTTCCGAACTTCCTTTCTCCATCATGTTGCACCTCGTGGCCAAATCAATGCACCCTTAACCTTGTTTCGTGCTCCTCCTCAGGTGAATTTTAACTGAGCCAATATATCTGCCCACTTTAAAGAAAGGTTTCGGTGATCAGTATTTTCACTGACCTATAATGATACTATCCAGGCCCAAAGAGGAACAGAAACAACAATGTTACATTCCTTCAAGTGTTTTTAAGTTGCTTTATGGCCTTGCTCTGCCTGACACATCACTGAATCCAGTGCCATCAGCTGGAATTACTAATGCTGATTTGGCTCTAATCGGTGCCTTGTCCAGGTGTACCAAGAACTCCCTGTTTGTGTGCTCACCTGCCTCTGAAACAAAGACCAACGTTCCATTTTACGCACCAGTTAGCTGCTCAACTTTCACACAGGCTTTTAATGTCTGTTTCACGACGGCCTCCGGGAATGTGACAACTCATCGCCGCCGATTCATCGCCGCTGACTCATCGCCGCCGACTCATCGCCAGCCCAACTCATCGCCAGCCCAATTCATCGCCAGCCCAACTCATCGCCAGCCCAAAATAATAATAAAAACAAAAACGCCTCTTCATACATAACAAGTACCTCCACCTCTCGTCAAACTCCTCTGTGCTGCATATATCTGCTGTATTTCTGCATTTTAATAATATTCAGGTCCTTTATTCTTCCCAGCAATCTATAACATCACATTCTTTACATGATACTCCATCTGTCAGGCCTTTGATCATTAACCAAATTTGTCTATGTCCCTCTGTAACTCTGTTCCATCCTCTCCACTTGTCGTCCAAGTTATTGGAGCGTGAGATGCGAGAATTAGATCCACAAACATAATATCAGTGACGCAAATAGTGGAGGTAAATTGAAGATGGAAAACTGAAATTGATTCTCTATAAAAGGGAGACAAAATAAGAGAGAAAATAAATTTGGAAACAAGAATGGGGAAGGACCAGAGAAAAATAATCAGAGGAAATTGAAAGAAACAAAGGCGAGGAATCTTTAATAAGAATAAGGACTGTGACCGCGACGTTGTGAGTGAGGAGATGATGCGAGAGAATGGGCAATTAGTGTCCAGTATTCAAATGCAAAAACGGTATTGATCGCGCCGATTTTGAAATATGGATCATTGTATAGTTAACTTTAGTCAGCATCTTTGAGTTTCGAGCCTGATCCTAAGATTGTGATGTAATCCCCAATGAGACTGACAGTGAGAGCGTAGCTGCTGTCAGTAATCTGTTTGTTGAGCAACCTGTAAAGAACGTCATTAGGGATGTATAGACCTCGCATCACTAAGCATCCAGTTTAATATAAATAAACCTTTCATGTACTTTACTGTGTCAAACACAACGGGACAGATCTTCACCAACACAGAAAATGCGTCCGACAAAATCTTTCGTGGTAGCAGCTGTGTACTATCCTGTACTCGCAACCGTCGGTGTTCCTGGTAAATTACATTTTAGATCTTGAAATTTTGAATTTGTTTCTGTTTAATTTTCAAAACCGGGCTAACATATTGCGTTGACCTTCAATTTTGAGTTAAATATGGTGATGATTTTTTAACGTTCTGCAGTTTTAACATGAGAATAACTATCTGATCTGGAAAACTCATTGTAGATTATCTCCGAATGCGTCCTTTGTCCCACTGCATTACCCTGCTGATATATTTTTTTATTCAGAGAGATTTGCATTTTGATATATTTTCTTCTGATTATTTATATTTGTGAGATATTCTGCAACCCCCCCCCCCCCCCCGCCCCCCCCCGCCCCCACACGTTTTGGACTTTCTTACCTCCGACGAGCTTCATGTTTAATGATTCAAATGTAGCGCAGTGTTTTCTTTCTGCTCTTTTCCGCTCCGTTTCTGATCATCTTTCCAGATCGGTTGATCAGACTGCTCCTTTATATCATTGGTTAGTTCTCTGCCGTTTTGGTCATCATTCTTATTTTTTGTCCCCTCAAACCATTAAACGTGGACATTATCGGCTTTCCAACTCGGCTATCTTCCCAGTTTCAATGCATCCATTGAAACAGCTAATTCAACACCAGTCTCAAACATTGCATTACAGCTGAAAGGTGATAATCCACAATGTCCGCCATCACCAAGCACTGGATATTCAGGAGATTATCGCAGAACGCCGGGGGTGTGGATATCAGTATATGGAACTTCTAATGAACCTGATTGTAGCACATGTTCTATATTGACTGGTGACCAGTTATATAAATATATCATAGAATCATAGAGTTTGCAGTGCATAATGGGGCCGTTCAGCCCGTCGAGTCTGCACTGGTCCTTGGAAAGAGCACCCCATTTAAGGTCGCCCCTCTTCGCTATCTCCGAAACCCAGTAACCCCACATAACCCTTTTTGGACACTGAGCAATTTAGCAAAACCAATCCAACTAACCTGCACATCTTTGGACTGTGGGAGGGCAGCGGAGAACCCGGAGGAAACTCACGCAGACACGGGGAGAGCGTGCAGTTTCGGTGCAGACAGAGACCAAAGACGGGAATCGAACCTGGGACCCTGGCGCAGTGAAGAAACAATGCTAACCATTATGCTACCGCGCCGTTATTTTGGCATTATCACCTTCTCAGCTATAACCTGGCAGTGGCACAGTATTCAAAACTGTTTCTTCACAACTACAGCGCCCCAGGATCGATTCCCGGCATGGGACACTGTATGTGTGGAGTCTGCACGTTCTCCTCGTGTCTACGTGAGTTTCCCCCGGGTACTCCGCTGTCCTCCCAGTTTACCCGAAATATGTTTCTCTTCCATGTGAATTTGACTTTATGAATGTTCTCTCTGTGTACCGAAACATGTGTCGACTTCCACAGTAACCTCATCGCAGTGGTATTATTATTAGAACTGGTTTTTATTCTCCTTCTCACAGTGAACATCTTTACAATCGCAATCCTGTCTTTCAGAGACTGTGGACTCTCCAAATGCATCACCCGCTATCTGGTGGCCATGGCAGCAGCCGATCTCATGGTTATTGTCTGGAATGTAATCTTACATCGCATTGCTACAATATATTGGAATTCCACTTTCCTGCTCTACACTCCCGTGTGCAGATTCATTCTCTTCATGTCTCCCGCCGCAATCGATATTTCTGTTTGGCTGACGGTCACTTTTACCTTTGATCGCCTGGTGGCCATTTGCTGTCAAAATCTGAAAAACAAATACTGCACCGAGAAAACTGCTGTTGTTGTTATCGCCACTGTGAGCTCGCTGCTCTGCTTGAAGAACATTCCCTGGCCCTTCCTGTATTCCTCTTATTACAACAGGATATCGTGGGGATGCCTGCTGTCGCCGAATGTTTTCTTTGAGCCGATTTGGATCGCATTTTCCTGGATTGAACAGCTGCTAACCCCAGTGATTCCATTCTTTCTGATTTTGTTCTTTAATATTGTTACCGTCAGACGCATTTTAAAAGCCAGTCGCGGCCGAATAAGCCTCCGGCAGCACAGCAGTGACAGGGATGAAAAGGATCCTGAGCTGATGAACCGGAGACGATCCATTGTGTTACTCTTTGCAATATCCAGTAGTTTTATCCTGCTCTGGATGACAACAGTTATATATTTCATGTTAGTTAGAATTACGTCGGCCTTCAAGAGCAGAAACATATTTGCTACCTTTCCTAATTTACAAGAGGCTGGGAGTATGCTGCAGCTTCTGAGCTCCTGCACCAACACAGCTATTTACACAATAACTCAGAGAAAGTTCAGAAACCTGCTGCTCAGTGCGATCAAATATCCCTTTACACTGATAGTGAAATTAGTTAAATGTGGGGGAAAACATCACTGAAGACGGGACTCCCATAAATCTTGTCCCATTTCACATAGGTTACAATTATCGCCAAATATTACTAAATCCAATCAGCAGATCAAATAATTTTAACTTTTAACACAAGCTATTTGTTGTAAAATTAAACAGCAGTAAATTGACCAACATCTGCAATCCAATGACTGTAGAAAACACATACAATAGGCGTAGCACACTAAAATATTGCATTTCATATCATTTGATTTCATTTTCATTCCATTTTTTTTCAATCTTGTAATCAGTTCATTTGTCAAATTACTTCACAACACTGATAGAAATGTAAAAATCAAATTGGTCCAATTGGATATTGATGCTTATTTCCACCAAAACATTCGACTAATTAATCCAAATTTATGGCGCATTTTTCCGTAATCCTCTTGACGTATTTATGAGTTTACTTATAAATTACTAATTATTCAGAAATTGTAATAATTTAATAAATGTTAGAAAATTTTATACGAACCATGATTGATTGTCGAGAGAACATGCTTACAATTCGAACATTTTTTTTAATCGATCTGCAACAATGTTCATTACATTTGAAGTCAAGGCATTATTCTAATAACAGAAGTAAACTGCGAAGGAGGAAGTTCAAGGGAACAGTTCAAACTGGCATGCTGCAATCTATGTGGACTGATTCAGAATATGGTTTGAGATGCCAGAAGCCGGGCGGACATTAGAGATGTAATTGAAATATTGCCGTAGAGAAGAGAATCATTGTGTTGCAGGATGGAAATGTGGTGGAGATGGAAATGGGGGAGGGTGCTAAACTCCCACGTGGTTAACGCTGTGGACTCCCATTATTAATAGCTTCAGGCGGATGGTAACAATTAGTTCAAGTGGAAAGGCAATGGTCAATATCGAACAGCAATTGCTATAGAGATACGTGATTAGGAGTTGGCAAAGCTGCACGTTCCTTGAAGAGCTTGAAAAATGGTACGGTGAAGAGAAGAAAATGAGGTTGATGCTGCATGATGAATGGAGGACAGACAGTGGAGTTATGGAGGTGGTTATTGAATTCGCATCGGGGTGGAAATATGGATAATGAAGGCAATGAATCGGCGTGGATATAATTGCGCATATCCGAGTTTCAAAGGTTTGGTAGCTGTAAGGGACCGGATTACGGCATTGCTGTATGGAGAATTTGCAAGTATGGGTGTGGACAGGGGAATGATATCAGGAGCAGTGGAGTGGAAAGCTTTGGTCAAGTGTTTTGTGGACAGGATGGATGATTACATGGAAGCGTTAATAGACTACTTGAAGTTAAAGAGTGTGGGTAGGTATGGAGCAAAACTGACGATGATGACGTGCATTGTGAAGATATATAGGAGGGAAGAGGTGTCACAACAGGAGGTCAAGGCAGTGAGGGTTTTTTTACAGGACCATGTTAGGACTGATTGGATAGATTGTGCTGGGGAGTGTCAGGATGAGAGTGGACTTATGGAGTTGGGAATAAACGCCACAGAAAGATTTAAGGATTTGGAGGTGTACGTATAGAAGTGGTATACGTGTGACTGAATGTTGGGTGAGGGAGCAGGTACAGAGGGGTAGGTGTACTTCTGGAGGTGGTATCGGAGTGAGGGAAATTTGTTTGGGGAAGCAGGGTGCAGGTATAGACGGGGGGGGGGGTGAACGTATGGAGCTGGTATAGGAGTGACTAAAAGTCGTTGGAGAAGCAGGGATCAGGTACAGACTGGGGTGTGCACGGGTAGAAGTGGTATAGGAGTGAGTGAAAGATGTTTGGAGGAGATGGGAGCAGGTACTGACGAGGTGTGTACGCACATAGGTTGTAGAGAGTGTGTGAAAGCTGTTTGGGGAAGCAGGGTGCAGGTACAGAAGAAGTGTATAAGAACAAAGGTGTTAGAGGAGTGATGTAATGCTGTCAGTAGAAGTAGGAGCAGGTGCAGAGTGGGGAGGCGTGTACGTATAGAGGTGGTATAGGAGTGAGCGACAATTATTTGCAGAACCAGTGTGCAGGTGAAGACTGGAGGTGGGGTGTACGTATACAGGTAATATAGAAGTGAGTGAAAGTTGTTTGGGGAAGCAGGTGCAGGGACAGACGGGGTGTTTAGATACATATAGAATATGTAGAAGATAGGAGCAGGAGGAGGAGTTTTGGCCCTTCAAGCCTGCTCCGCCATTCATAATGATCATGGCTGATCATCAAACTCAATGGCCGAAACCTGCTTTGTCCCCATAGCCTTTGATCACATTCTCCCCAAGTGGTATATCCAGCCGCCTTTTGAATGTATTCAAAGTTACGGCAGCACGGTGGCCTAGTCGTTAGCATAGCTGCCTTACGGCGCTGAGGTCCCAGGTTCGATCCCGGCTCTGAGTAACAGTCCGTGTGGAGTTTGCACATTCTCCCTGTGACTGCGTGGGTTTCGCTCCCACAACACAAAAATGTGAAGAGTAGGTGGATTGGCCACGGTAAATTGCCCCTTAATTGGAAAACATAATTGGGTAATCTAAATTTATTAATAAAAACGAATATATTCAAAGTTTTAGCATCAACTAGTTCCTGTGGCAATGAATTCCACAGGATCACCACTCTGTGTGAAGGAATGTCTCCTGATAGAACATTACAGCACAGAACAGGCCCTTCGGCCCTCGATGTTGTGCCGAGCCATGATCACCCTACTCAAACCCACGTATCCACCCTATACCCGTAACCCAACAACCCCCCCCCCCCCTTAACCTTACTTTTTAGGACACTACGGGCAATTTAGCATGGCCAATCCACCTAACCCGCACATCTTTGGACTGTGGGAGGAAACCGGAGCACCCGGAGGAAATCCACGCACACACGGGGAGGACGTGCAGACTCAGCACAGACTATATCTCTGTACAAAATGGTTTACTCTGAATCCTCTGGTTCTGGGCACACCAATCATTGGTAACATCTTCGCTGCATCTGCCCTGTCTAGTCCTGTTAGAATTGTATAAGTCTCTATGAGATCCCCCTCATTCTTCTGAACTCCAGCAAGAAAAATCCCAACCTAGTCAATCTTTCCTCATATGACAGTCCCGCCATCCCTGGAATCACCTGGTAAACCTCTCGCTGCAACCCTCGAGAGCAGGAACATCCTTCCTCAGAGAAGGAGACCAAAACTGTACACAATACACCAAGTGTGGCCTCACCAACGCCCTGTACTATTGCAGCAACACATCTCTGCTTCTATACTTGAAACCTATTGCAATGAAGGCCAATAAACCATTAGACCTATTTCCTGCCTGCTGAACCTACATGTTTACCTTCAGTGAATGGTGCACAGGAACACCCAGGTCCCACTGCACACTCCCCTCTCCCAACTATTCGATTAGTAATGTGACTTTCTGTTTTTGCTTCCAAAATGAATAACCTCACACTTATCCAAATTATACTGCACCTGCCATTGGTTTGCCCACTCGCTTAACCTGTCTAGATAATGCTGTATGATCCCTGCATCCTCGTCACTATTCACCCTCTCACGTAATTTGGTAACATGTGCAAACTTTTAGATGTTAAATTTTGTTCCCTCATCCAAATCAACAATATATGCTTTTAATAGCTGGAGTCCCAACACCGATACCTGTGGTACCCCACTGGTTACTGTTTGCCAATTTGAAAGGCACCCTTTGATCCCTACACTTTGTTTCCTCACTACAAACCAGTTTTCTATCCACCTTAATACATTTCCCCCAATGCCATGCGCTTTAATTTTGCGCAATAATATCTGATGCAGGACTTTGTCAAACGCCTTCTAAAAGTCCAAATTAACCACGCCGACTGGCTCCACCTTGTCGACTGTACTGGTTGCCTCTTCAAGAAATTATAACAGATTTATCAAGCATGATTTTGCCTTCTTAAATCCATTCTGACACTCACTGATCCTGCCACAGCTTTCTAGACGTTCCATTATTAAAACCGTGATATTGGATTCAAGCATTTTTCCCACTACCGCTGTTAGTCTTACTGGTCTATAATTCCCTGCTTTATCTCTACCTCCCTTTTTGAATATCGGAATGGCGCGAGCTACCCTCCAATCTGCAGGGATAGCTCCAGAGTCTATGGAATCCCAGAAGATGACCACCAATGCTTCCACAACGTCCAGAACCACATCTTTAACCAGATTCTCAGACCCTGGGAATTTATCCGCCTTCAATTCCATCAGTTTTCCCATCACCATTTCTCTACTACTGTTTATCTCCCTCAATTCTTCCCTCTCACTAAACCTTTCATTCTCTAACATTTCTGGGATCTGATTTGTGTCCTTATTTGTGAATACACAACCACATTATGTATTCAAATGCTCAGCCATGTTTTTGTCCCTTATTATGCATTCCCCTGTTCCTGTCTGTAATGGGCCTACTTTTCTCTACACCAATCTCTTTCACTTCACATATCTGTAGAAACCCTTAGCGTCAGTCTTTATGTTCCCTTCAAGCTTCCTTTCGTATTCTGCTTTCCCCTTCTTTTAAAAAAAAAATAATTTTTATTGAAAAATTTTGAATTAATACAACAACATCAAACCATGCTAAAACACCAACGATAACAGTAATGACAACAATCATGAACCTTCGCCCCTCCTCAATGAAAAACCCAACATATTAACAGCAACTTAAGTTAACACAAAGTTTTTTTTTATAAATTTAGATTAGCCAATTATTTTTTCCAATTAAGGGGCAATTTAGCGTGGCCAATCCACCTACTCTGCACATTTTTGGGTTGTGGGGGCGAAACCCACGCAGACACGGGGAGAATGTGCAAACTCCACACGGACAGTGACCCAGAGCCGGGATCGAACCTGGGACTTTAGCGCTGTGAGGCGGTTGTGCTAACCACTAGGCCACCGTGCTGCCCTTAAACAATGTTAAGTTACATAGCCGGAGCGAAAAAATATAGAAACTATAATACGGAACACCCCCCCCTTGCCCCTCCCCCTCCTCCCCTCCCCCCGGGGGTTGCTGCTGTTATTGACCAAGACACCTATCTTTGAGCCAGGAATTCCAGCAGAGCAGAGCTTCTGATTGGCTGTTACGGGGAGATTTGCATACGTGCAGTGCGGTCAGCGTAAGTTGAAGGTGCACCTGGATCAGTGACCCGAGGAGTTCGACGGAAGTCAAGCATCCAGCATGGGGCAGCAGAGCAGAGCTTCTGATTGGCTTTTCCGGAGAGATTTGGATACGTGCACTGCGGTCAGTGTAAGTTGAAGGTGCACCTGCATCACTGACCCGAGGAGTTCGACGGAAGTCAAGCATCCAGCAGGAGGCAGCAGAGCAGCGCATCTGATTGGCTGTCCCGGGGAGATTTGCATACGTGTAGTGCGGTCAGCGTAAGTTGAAGGTGCACCTGCATCAGTGACCCGAGGAGTTCGACGGAAGTCAAGCATCCAACAGGGGGCAGCAGAGCAGACCTTCAGATTGGCTGTTCCGGGGAGATTTGCATACGTGTAGTGCGGTCAGCGTAAGTTGAAGGTGCACCTGCATCAGTGACCTGAGGAGTTCGACGGAAGTCAAGAATCCAGCAGGGGGCAGCAGAGCAGACCTTCAGATTGGCTGTTCCGGGGAGATTTGCATACGTGCAATGCGGTCAACATAAGTTGAAGGTGCACCTGCATCAGCGACCCGAGGAGTTCGCCGGAAGTCAAGCATCCAGCAGGGGGCAGCAGAGCAGAGCTTCTAATTGGCTGTTCCGGGGGGAGATTTGCATACTTGCAGTGCGGTCAGCGTAAGTTGAAGGTGCACCTGCATCAGTGACCCGAGGAGTTCGACGGAAGTCAAGCATCCAGCAGGGGGCAGCAGAGCAGAGCCTTTGATTGGCTGTTCCGTGGAGATTTGCATACGTGCAGTGCGGTCAGCGTAAGTTGAAGGTGCACCTGCATCAGCGACCCGAGGAGTTCGCCGGAAGTCAAGCATCCAGCAGGGGGCAGCAGAGCAGAGCTTCTAATTGGCTGTTCCGGGGAGATTTGCATACATGCAGTGCGGTCAGCGTAAGTTGAAGGTGCTCCTGCATCAGTGACCCGAGGAGTTCGACGGAAGTCAAGCATCGAGCAAGGGGCAGCAGAGCAGAGCATCTGATTGGCTGTTCCGTGGAGATTTGCATACGTGCAGTGCCGTCAGCGTAAGTTGAAGGTGCACCTGCATCAGTGACCCTAGGAGTTCGACGGAAGTCAAGCATCCAGCAGGGGGCAGCAGAGCAGAGCCTTTGATTGGCTGTTCCGTGGAGATTTGCATACGTGCAGTGCGGTCAGCGTATGTTGAAGGTGCACCTGCATCAGCGACCCGAGGAGTTCGCCGGAAGTCAAGCATCCAGCAGGGGGCAGCAGAGCAGAGCTTCTAATTGGCTGTTCCGGGGAGATTTGCATACATGCAGTGCGGTCAGCGTAAGTTGAAGGTGCTCCTGCATCAGTGACCCGAGGAGTTCGACGGAAGTCAAGCATCGAGCAGGGGGCAGCAGAGCAGAGCATCTGATTGGCTGTTCCGTGGAGATTTGCATACGTGCAGTGCCGTCAGCGTAAGTTGAAGGTGCACCTGCATCAGTGAACTGAGGAGTTCGACGGAAGTCAAGCATCCAGCAGGGGGCAGCAGAGCAGAGCTTCTGATTGGCTGTTCCGTGGAGATTTGCATACGTGCAGTGCGGTCAGCGTAAGTTGAAGGTGCACCTGCATCAGTGACCCGAGGAGTTCGACGGAAGTCAAGCATCCAGCAGGGGGCAGCAGAGCAGAGCTTCTGATTGGCTGTTCCGGGGAGATTTGCATACGTGCAGTGCGGTCAGCGTAAGTTGAAGGTGCACCTGCATCAGTGACCCGAGGAGTTCTACGGAAGTCAAGCATCCAGCAGGGGGCAGGAGAGCTGAGCTTCTGATTGGCTGTTCCGGGGAGATTTGCATACGTGCAGTGCGGTCAGCGCAAGTAGAAGGTGCACCTGCATCAGTGACCCGAGGAGTTCGACGGAAGTCAAGTATCCAGCAGGGGGCAGCAGAGCAGAGCTTCTGATTGGCTACTCAGGGGTGATTTGCATACGTGCAGTCCGGTCAGCGTAAGTTGAAAGTGCACCTGCATCAGTGACCCGAGGAGTTCGACGGAAGTCAAGCATCCAGCAGGGGGCAGCAGAGCAGAGCTTCTGATTGGCAGTTCCGGGGAGATTTGCATACGTGCAGTGCGGTCAGCGTAAGTTGAAGGTGCACCTGCATCCAGCAGGGGGCAGCAGAGCAGAGCTTCTGATTGGCTACTCCGGGGAGATTTGCATACGTGCAGTGCGGTCAGCGTAAGTTGAAGGTGCACGTGCATCATTGACCCGAGGAGTTCTACGGAAGTCAAGCATCCAGCAGGGGGCAGTAGAGCAGAGCTTCTGATTGGCTGTTCCGGGGAGATTTGCATACGTGCAGTCCGGTCAGCGTAAGTTGAAAGTGCACCTGCATCAGTGACCCGAGGAGTTCGACGGAAGTCAAGCATCCAGCAGGGGGCAGCAGAGCAGAGCTTCTGATTGGCTGTTCCGGGGAGATTTGCATACGTGCAGTGCGGTCAGCGTAAGTTGAAGGTGCACCTGCATCAGTGACCTGAGGAGTTCGACGGAAGTCAAGAATCCAGCAGGGGGCAGCAGAGCAGACCTTCAGATTGGCTGTTCCGGGGAGATTTGCATACGTGCAATGCGGTCAACATAAGTTGAAGGTGCACCTGCATCAGCGACCCGAGGAGTTCGCCGGAAGTCAAGCATCCAGCAGGGGGCAGCAGAGCAGAGCTTCTAATTGGCTGTTCCGGGGGGAGATTTGCATACTTGCAGTGCGGTCAGCGTAAGTTGAAGGTGCACCTGCATCAGTGACCCGAGGAGTTCGACGGAAGTCAAGCATCCAGCAGGGGGCAGCAGAGCAGAGCCTTTGATTGGCTGTTCCGTGGAGATTTGCATACGTGCAGTGCGGTCAGCGTAAGTTGAAGGTGCACCTGCATCAGCGACCCGAGGAGTTCGCCGGAAGTCAAGCATCCAGCAGGGGGCAGCAGAGCAGAGCTTCTAATTGGCTGTTCCGGGGAGATTTGCATACATGCAGTGCGGTCAGCGTAAGTTGAAGGTGCTCCTGCATCAGTGACCCGAGGAGTTCGACGGAAGTCAAGCATCGAGCAAGGGGCAGCAGAGCAGAGCATCTGATTGGCTGTTCCGTGGAGATTTGCATACGTGCAGTGCCGTCAGCGTAAGTTGAAGGTGCACCTGCATCAGTGACCCGAGGAGTTCGACGGAAGTCAAGCATCCAGCAGGGGGCAGCAGAGCAGAGCCTTTGATTGGCTGTTCCGTGGAGATTTGCATACGTGCAGTGCGGTCAGCGTATGTTGAAGGTGCACCTGCATCAGCGACCCGAGGAGTTCGCCGGAAGTCAAGCATCCAGCAGGGGGCAGCAGAGCAGAGCTTCTAATTGGCTGTTCCGGGGAGATTTGCATACATGCAGTGCGGTCAGCGTAAGTTGAAGGTGCTCCTGCATCAGTGACCCGAGGAGTTCGACGGAAGTCAAGCATCGAGCAGGGGGCAGCAGAGCAGAGCATCTGATTGGCTGTTCCGTGGAGATTTGCATACGTGCAGTGCCGTCAGCGTAAGTTGAAGGTGCACCTGCATCAGTGAACTGAGGAGTTCGACGGAAGTCAAGCATCCAGCAGGGGGCAGCAGAGCAGAGCTTCTGATTGGCTGTTCCGTGGAGATTTGCATACGTGCAGTGCGGTCAGCGTAAGTTGAAGGTGCACCTGCATCAGTGACCCGAGGAGTTCGACGGAAGTCAAGCATCCAGCAGGGGGCAGCAGAGCAGAGCTTATGATTGGCTGTTCCGGGGAGATTTGCATACGTGCAGTGCGGTCAGCGTAAGTTGAAGGTGCACCTGCATCAGTGACCCGAGGAGTTCTACGGAAGTCAAGCATCCAGCAGGGGGCAGGAGAGCTGAGCTTCTGATTGGCTGTTCCGGGGAGATTTGCATACGTGCAGTGCGGTCAGCGCAAGTAGAAGGTGCACCTGCATCAGTGACCCGAGGAGTTCGACGGAAGTCAAGTATCCAGCAGGGGGCAGCAGAGCAGAGCTTCTGATTGGCTACTCAGGGGTGATTTGCATACGTGCAGTCCGGTCAGCGTAAGTTGAAAGTGCACCTGCATCAGTGACCCGAGGAGTTCGACGGAAGTCAAGCATCCAGCAGGGGGCAGCAGAGCAGAGCTTCTGATTGGCAGTTCCGGGGAGATTTGCATACGTGCAGTGCGGTCAGCGTAAGTTGAAGGTGCACCTGCATCCAGCAGGGGGCAGCAGAGCAGAGCTTCTGATTGGCTACTCCGGGGAGATTTGCATACGTGCAGTGCGGTCAGCGTAAGTTGAAGGTGCACGTGCATCATTGACCCGAGGAGTTCTACGGAAGTCAAGCATCCAGCAGGGGGCAGTAGAGCAGAGCTTCTGATTGGCTGTTCCGGGGAGATTTGCATACGTGCAGTCCGGTCAGCGTAAGTTGAAAGTGCACCTGCATCAGTGACCCGAGGAGTTCGACGGAAGTCAAGCATCCAGCAGGGGGCAGCAGAGCAGAGCTTCTGATTGGCTGTTCCGGGGAGATTTGCATACGTGCAGTGCGGTCAGCGTAAGTTGAAGGTGCACCTGCATCAGCGACCCGAGGAGTTCGCCGGAAGTCAAGCATCCAGCAGGGGGCAGCAGAGCAGTGCTTCTAATTGGCTGTTCCGGGGAGATTTGCATACGTGCAGTGCGGTCAGCGTAAGTTGAAGGTGCACCTGCATCAGTGACCCGAGGAGTTCTACGGAAGTCAAGCATCCAGCAGGGGGCAGCAGAGCAGAGCTTCTGATTGGCTGTTCCGGGGAGATTTGCATACGTGCAGTGCGGTCAGCGAAAGTTGAAGGTGCACCTGCATCAGCGACCCGAGGAGTTCGCCGGAAGTCAAGCATCCATCAGGGGGCAGCAGAGCAGAACTTCTAATTGGCTGTTCCGGAGAGATTTGCATACGTGCAGTGCGGTCAGCGTAAGTTGAACGTGCTCCTGCATCAGTGACCCGAGGAGTTCGCCGGAAGTCAAGCATCCAGCAGGGGGCAGCAGAGCAGAGCCTCTGATTGGCTGTTCCGGGGAGATTTGCATACGTGCAGTGCGGTCAGCGCAAGTTGAAGGTGCACCTGCATCAGCGACCCGAGGAGTTCGCCGGAAGTCAAGCATCCAGCAGGGGGCAGTAGAGCAGAGCTTCTGATTGGCTGTTCCGGGGAGATTTGCATACGTGCAGTGCGGTCAGCGTAAGTTGAAGGTGCACCTGCATCAGTGACCCGAGGAGTTCGACGGAAGTCAAGCATCCAGCAGGGGGCAGCAGAGCAGAGCTTCTGATTGGATACTCCGGGGAGATTTGCATACGTGCAGTCCGTCAGCGTAAGTTGAAAGTGCACCTGCATCATAGACCCGAGGAGTTCGACGGAAGTCAAGCATCCAGCAGGGGGCAGCAGAGCAGAGCTTCTGATTGGCTGTTCCGGGGAGATTTGCATACGTGCAGTGCGGTCAGCGTAAGTTGAAGGTGCACCTGCATCAGCGACCCGAGGAGTTCGCCGGAAGTCAAGCATCGAGCAGGGGGAAGCAGAGCAGAGCTTCTAATTGGCTGTTCTGGGGAGATTTGCATACGTGCAGTGCGGTCAGCGTAAGTTGAAGGTGCACCTGCATCAGTGACCCGAGGAGTTCTACGGAAGTCAAGCATCCAGCAGAGGGCAGCAGAGCAGAGCTTCTGATTGGCTGTTCCGGGGAGATTTGCATACGTGCAGTGCGGTCAGCGCAAGTTGAAGGTGCACCTGCTTCACCGACCCGAGGAGTTCGCCGGAAGTCAAGCATCCAGCAGGGGGCAGCAGAGCAGAGATTCTAATTGGCTGTTCCGGGGAGATTTGCATACGTGCAGGGCGGTCAGCGTAAGTTGAAGGTGCACCTGCATCAGTGACCCGAGGAGTTCTACGGAAGTCAAGCATCCAACAGGGGGCAGTAGAGCAGAGCTTCTGATTGGCTGTTCCGGGGAGATTTGCATACGTGCAGTGCGGTCAGCGTAAGTTGAAGGTGCACCTGCATCAGTGACCCGAGGAGTTCTACGGAAGTCAAGCATCCAGCAGGGGGCAGTAGAGCAGAGCTTCTGATTGGCTGTTCCGGGGAGATTTGCATACGTGCAGTGCGGTCAGCGTACGTTGAAGGTGCACCTGCATCAGTGACCCGAGGAGTTCGACGGAAGTCACGCATCCAGCAGGGAGCAGCAGAGCAGAGCTTCTGATTGGCTACTCCGGGGAGATTTGCATACGTGCAGTCCGGTCAGCGTAAGTTGAAAGTGCACCTGCATCAGTGACCCGAGGAGTTCGACGGAAGTCAAGCATCCAGCAGGGGGCAGCAGAGCAGAGCTTCTGATTGACTGTTCCGGGGAGATTTGCATACGTGCAGTGCGGTCAGCGTAAGTTGAGGGTGCACCTGCATCAGTGACCCGAGGAGTTCGACGGAAGTCAAGCATCCAACAGGGGGCAGCAGAGCAGAGCTTCTGATTGGCTGTTCCGGGGAGATTTGCATCCGTGCAGTGCTGTCAGTGTAAGTTGAAGGTGGTTTGTGAAGGGGCTGTTCTCGAGTGACAGCTTTACCCGAAACACTCCTTTCGTAGTTTTTCCCACCCATCCTCCTTCTCTAACCAAAAAAAAAGTTCTGTCTTTTGGATTGCTAAACTAACAAGTTTTTTATTTTTAGTTTTTAGTAGTTGGGAAATTAGTTCAGTGGGAATGGCGGCTAGGGCAGTTGAATGTTTCCCCTGCAGAATGTGGGAGAAAAGAGTCACCTCTAGTGTCCCTTCTGACTACATCTGCGGGAAGTACACCCAACTCCTGCTCCTCGAGAGCCGCGTTAGGGAGCTGGAGCTGGATGAACTTTGGATCATTCGGGAGGCGGAGAAGGTTATTGAGAGGAGTTATAGGGAGGTAGTCACACCTTAGGTGGGACCTCTACAAACAGGATGGTCTTCACCTGAACCAGAGGGGTACCAATATCCTGGGGGGGGGAGATTTGCTAGTGCTCTTCGGGGGGGGGGGGTTTAAACTAATTCAGCAGGGGCATGGGAACCTAAATTGTCGTCCCAGTGTACAGGATGTTGAGAGTAGTGAGGTCAGGGATAGGGTTAAAAGTTTGAAAGAGGGCACCGGCAAGCAGGACGCTGGTTTGAAGTGTGTCTACTTCAACGCCAGGAGCATCCGGAATAAGGTGGGTGAGCTTGCAGCATGGGTTGGTACCTGGGATCTCGATGTTGTGGCGATTTCGGAGACATGGGTAGAGCAGGGACAGGAATGGTTGTTGCAGGTTCCAGGATTTAGATGTTTCTGTAAGAACAGAGAAATGGTAAAAGGGGGGGGGGGGTGGCATTGTTAATCAAGGAAAGTATTACGGCGGTAGAAAGGACGTTTGAGGACTCGTCTACTAAGGTAGTATGGGCCGAGGTTAGGAACAGGAGAGGCGAGGTCACCCTGTTGGGAGTTGTCTATAGACCTCCGAATAGTTCCAGAGATGTAGAGGAAAGGATTGCAAAGATGATTCTCGACAGGAGCGAGATTAACAGGTTAGTTGTTATGGGGGACTTTAACGTTCCAAATATTGACTGGAAATACTATAGTTCGAGTACTATAGATGGGTCAGTTTTTGTGCACTGTGTGCAGGAGGGTTTTCTGACACAGTATGTAGACAGGCCAACAAGGGGCGAGGCCACATTGGATTTGGTACTGGGTAATGAACCCGGCCAGGTGTTAGATTTAGATGTAGGTGAGCACTTTGGTGATAGTGATCACAATTCGGTTATGTTTACTTTTGCAATGGGCAGGGATAGGTATATACCGCAAGGCAAGAATTATAGCTGGGGAAAGGCAATTATGATGCTATTCGGCAAGATTTAGGGTGTATAGGATGGGGAAGGACACTGCAGGGGATGGTACAAACGAAATGTGGAGCTTTTTCAAGGAACAGCTACTGCGTGTCCTTGATAAGTATGTACCTGTCAGGCAGGGAGGAAGTTGTCGAGCAAGGGAACCGTGGTTTACTAAGGACGTTGAAGCACTTGTCAAGAGGAAAAAGAAGGCTTATGTTAGGATGAGACATGAAGGCTCAGTTAGGGCACTTGAGAGTCACAAGGTAGCCAGGAAGGACCTAAAGGGAGAGTTAAGAAGAGCGAGGAGAGGACACGAAAAGTCGTTGGCGGATAGGATCAAGGAAAACCTTAAGGCTTTCTATAGGTATATCAGGAACAAAAGAATGACTAGAGTAAGATTAGGGCCAATCAGGGATAGTAGTGGAAAGTTGTGTGTGGAATCAGAGTAGATAGGGGAAGCGTTATATGGATATTTTTCGTCAGTGTTTACACTGGAGAAAGACAATGTTGACGAGGAGAACACTCAGGTTCAGTCGACCAGGCTAGATGGAATTGAGGTTCAAAAGGAGGAGGTGTTAGCAATTTTGGAAAATGTCAAAATAGATAAGTCCCCTGGGCCAGATGAGATTTATCCTAGGATTCTCTGGGTAGCCAGGGAGGAGATTGCAGAGCCTTTGTCCTTGATCTTTATGTCGTGTTTGTCGACAGGAATAGTGCCGGAAGACTGGAGGATAGCAAATGTTGTCCCCTTGTTCAAGAAGGGGAGTAGAGACAACCCTGGTAATTATAGACCTGTGAGCCTTACTTCGGTTGTGGGTAAAATGTTGGAAAAGGTTATAAGAGATAGGGTTTATAATCATCTTGAAAAGAACAAGTTGATTAGCGATAGTCAACAGGGTTTCGTGAAGGGTAGGTCATGCCTCACAAACCTTATTGAGTTTTTTGAGAAGGTGACCAAACAGGTGGATCAGGGTAAAGCTGTTGATGTGGTGTATATGGATTTCAGTAAGGCGTTTGATAAGGTTCCCCACGGTAGGCTATTGTAGAAAATAGGGAAGTATGGAATTGAAGGTGATTTTGCGGTTTGGATCAGTAATTGGCTAGCTCAAAGAAGACAGAGGGTGGTGGTTGATGGCAAATGTTCATCCTGGAGTTCAGTTACTAGTGGTGTACCGCAAGAATCTGTTTTGGGGCCACTGCTGTTTGTAATTTTTATAAATGACCTGGAAGAGGGTGTAGAAGGATGGGTTAGTAAATTTGCAGATGACACAAAGGTCGGTGGAGTTGTGGATAGTGCTGAAGGATGTTATAGGATACAGAGGGACATAGATAAGCTGCAGAGCTGGGCTGAGAGGTGGCCGATGGAGTTTAATGCGGAAAAGTGTGAGGTGGTTCACTTTGGAAGGAGTAACAGGAATGCAGAGTACTGGGCTAATGGCAAGATTCTTGGTAGTGTAGATGAACAGAGAGATCTCGGCATCCAGGTGCATAAATCCCTGAAAGTTGCCACCCAGTTTAATAGGGCTGTTAAGAAGGCATATGGTCTGCTAGCCTTTATAAGCAGGGGGATTGAGTTTCGGAACCACAAAGTCATGCTGCAGCTGTACATAACTCTGGTGCGGCCGCATCTGGAGTACTGCGTGCAGTTCTGGTCACCACATTATAAGCAGGATGTGGAAGCTTTGGAAAGGGTTCAGAGGAGATTTACTAGGATGTTGCCTGGTATGGAGGGAAGGTCTTACGAGGAAAGGCTCAGGGAATTGTGTTGTTTTCGTTAGAGAGGAGAAGGCTGAGAGGTGACTTAATAGAGACATATAAGATAGTCAGAGGGTTAGATAGGGTGGACAGTGAGAGTCTTTTTCCTCGGATGGTGATGACCAACACGAAGGGACACAGCTTTAAATTGAGGGTTGATAGATATAGGACAGATATCAGAGGCAGTTTATTTACTCAGAGAGTAGTCGGGGTGTGGAACGCCCTGCCTACAACAGTAGTAGACTCGCCAACTTTAAGGGCATTTAAGTGGTCACTGGATAGACATATGGATGGAAATGGAATAGTGTAGGTCAGATAGGCTTCAGATGGTTTCACAGGTCGGCGCAACATCGAGGGCCGAAGGGCCCGTACTGTGCTGGCATGTTCTATGTTCTATGTTCTAAAAGGCTGCCACCGTTTGGAGAACCCTTGTACTGATCCTCTCAGGGCAAATCTGACCCTTTCCAACTTTATAAATCCCTCCATATCATGGACCCAGGTCTCCACACTTGGGGGCCTCGCATCTTTCCACTGCAGCAAGATCCTCCGCCGGGCTACTAGGGACGCAAAGGTCAGGACACCGGCCTCTTTCGCCTCCTGCACTCCCGGCTCCACCGCAACTCCGAAAATCGCGAGTCCCCACCCTGCTTTGACCCTGGATCCAACCACCCTTGACACCGTCCACGCCACCCCCCTCCAGAATTCTTACAGTGCCGGGCATGCCCAGAACATATGGGTATGATTCGCTGGACTCCCCGAACTCCTGGTGCACCACTCCTCAGTTCCAAAGAACCTACTTATCCTGGTCCCGGACATGTGGGCCCGGTGCAGCACCTTAAATTGGATGAGACGAAGCCTCGCACATGAAGAGGAAGAGTTGACTCTCTCCAAGGCATCCGCCCAAATCCCGTCCTCTATCTGCTCCCCAAATTCACCCTTCCATTTAGCCTTCAGCTCCTCCACTGACGACTCCTCCACCTCCTGCATTATCTTATAGATGTCAGACACAATCCCCTCTCCGACCCACACCCCCGAAAGCACTCTGTCCATCGTCCCCTGCGAGGGCAGCACAGGGAATTCCTCTACCTGTAGCCTAGCTAACGCCTTTACCTGCAGGTATCTGAACATGTTCCCCTGGGGAAGGCCAAATTTATCTTCAAGTACCACCAGGCCCGCAACCCTCCCGCCAATAAACGGGTCCCACAATTTATTGATGCCCACCCTTTGCCACCCCCTAAATCCCCCATCCTTGTTCCCCGGGATGAACCGATGATTGCCAACCAATGGAGCCTCCATCGAGCCCCCTATTCCCCCCTATGCCGTCTCCACTGTCCCCAGATTCTTAGTGTCGCCGCCACCACCGGGGTCGTGGTAAACCTCTTAGGGGAAAACGGCAACGGCGCTGTTACCAAGGCACCCAGGCTCGTACCTCTACATGACGCCATCTCCATTCTTTTCCACGCCGCCACTCCCCCCATCATCACCCATTTACGCACCATTGACACATTGGCCGCCCAATAGTGCCCCAAAAGGTTGGGCAACGCCAGTCCGCCTCTATCCCTCCCTCGCTCCAGGAAAACCCTCTTCACTCTCGGAGTCCCATGTGCCCACACAAAGCTCAAGATACGGCTAGTCACTGTCCTAAAGAAGGCCCTGGGGATAAAGATTGGCAGGCACTGAAAGAGGAACATGAACCTCGGAAGCACCGTCATTTTGACGGACTGCATGCACCCCGCCAACGACAATGGAAGCATGTCCCACCGCTTGAACGCCTCCTCCATCTGATCTACAAGTCTGGTGAAATTATGTTGGTGAGGAGTCCCCCAGTCCCTGGCCACCTACACCACCAGGGACCTAAAACTCTCCCCTACCCGCCTAAGCGGGAGCTTACCAATTCCTTCCTCTTGGCCTCCAGCGTGCACCACAAACACCTCACTTTTGCCTAAATTTAGTTTATAACCTGAAAAGGTCCCAAACTCAGCTAGCAGCTCCATCACCCCCGGCATCCCTCCCACCGGGTCCACCACATACAGTAATAGGTCATCGGCACACAACGACACCCTATGTTCCTCCCCACCTCGCAGCAAACCTCTCCACCTCTCTTAATCCCTCAATGCCATCCCCAGCGGCTCGATTGCCAATGCAAACAACAAGGGGGACAGGGAGCAACCCTGCCTGGTCCATCGGTAACGCCGGAAGTACTCCGACCAACTCCCATTCGTGGCCACGCACACCATCGGGGCCACATATAGCAGCCTCACCCATCTAATAAACCCTTCACCAAATCCAAACATCCCTAACACCTCCCATAAGTACCCCTATTCCACTCTATCGAAGGCCTTTCCCGCATCCAGGGCAACCACTATCTCTGCCTCCCCCTCAATCACCGGCATCATGATGACATTGAACAATCTCTGCACATTCGTGTTCTGCTGCCTTCCCTTCACAAACCCTGTCTGGTCCTCGTGTACAACCCCTGGCTCACAGTCCTCTATCCTGGTGGCCAGGATTTTTGCCAGCACCTTGGCATCTACGTTGAGGAGAGATATGGGCCTGTATGAGCCACTCTGCTGGGGGTCCTTGTCCCTCTTTAAGTTTAACGACATCAGCGCCCGCGACATCGTCGGGGGCAAAGTCCCCCCTTCCCAGGCTTCATAAAGTGTCCGCACCAGCAAGGGGCCCACTAGGTCCACAAACTTTTTATAAAATTCCACCGGGAATCCATCTGGCCCCGGTGCCTTCCCTGACTGCATCTGCCCGATCCCCTTAACTAGCTCCTCCAGCTCAATCGGCTCACCCAACCCCTCCACCTGCTCCTCCAAAGAAATCCCGTCGAGTAGCCTCTTCATTCCCCTCCTCTCCCCGTTGGCTCCGACGGTACAGTTCCCCGAAAAAGTCCTTGAAGACCTCACTCACCTCTACCCCCTTCCGCACCACATTCCCACTCTTGTATCTCACTCCATCAATTTCCTTTGCCGCATCCCATCCCGCTTACGGAGCTGATGAGCCAGCATCCTACTCGCCTTTTCAGCTTGTTCGTACACTGCCCCTTGTGCCTTCCTCCACTGTATCTCCGCCTTTCTAGTGGTCAGCAAATCAAATTTAGCCTGCAGGCTGCGCCTCTCTCCCAACAGTCCCTCCTCTGGTGACTCTGCGTACCTCCTGTATACCTCCAGCATCCTTCCCACCAGTCTATCCCTCTCACTCCTCTCGCTCCTCTCCCTGTGTGCCCGGATGGATATCAGATCCCCACGAATCACTGCTTTCAGCGCTTCCCAGACCAACACCACCTGAACCTCCCCCGTATCATTCACCTCGAGGTACCCCTCAATACTTGCCCGGACCCTCCTACACATCTCCTCCTCCGCCAACAACCCCACATCCAACCGCCACAACGGGCGCTGTTCCTGCATCTCCCCCATCTCCAATATCCAATGCGGAGCGTGGTCGGAGATTGCAATGGCCGACTACTCGGCCTCCTCCACTCTCGGAATCAGTCCCCTACTCACCACGAAGAAGTCTATCCGAGAGGAGATGTGGGAGAAGAAAGAGTACTCCCGTGCCCTCGGCCTCACAAACCTCCATGGATCCACCCCACCCATCTGGTCCATAAACCCTCTCAGTACCTTGGCCGCCGCCGGCCTCCTACCCGTCCTAGAGCTGGACCGATCCAGTGAAGGATCCAACACCGTATTGAAGTCCCCCCCCCCCATGATCAGACCTCCCGCCTCTAGATCAGGGACCCGTCCGAACATACGCCTCATAAAGCCCACATCGTCCCAATTTGAGGCACACACACTAGCAATTACCACCTTCTCTCCTTGTAGCATGCCTCTAACCATAAGAAACTTACCCCCCTTATCCGCCGCCACCTCCGATGCCTCAAACTACACACTTCTCCCCACCAGAATCGCCACTCCTCGGTTCTTTACATCCAACCCGGAGTGGAAAACCTGCCCCACCCATCCCTTCCTCAGACGGACCTTGTCCGCCACCTTCAGGTGGGTCACCTGAAGCATTGCCACACCTGCCTTTAGCCCCCTCAGATGAGCAAGTACCCTCGACCATTTCACCGGCCCATTCAATCCTCTCGCATCCCAGGTGACCACCCGGATCAGTGTGCGTCCCGCCCCCCTCGCCCGTCGACTGCCCGCCCCAGGCCAGCACCCCCTACCCGACCCAGTCCCCACAGTGACACCTCACCTCTGTCCCCCCGACCCCCACCAGCTCCTTCCTGACCCTGCCAGCAGCAACCCGGTATTCCCCTTTCCCCCTCTCTCTCCCCCCCCCAGGCCAGGAACCCTCCTAGCCTCGAGCCGTCCTCCATTGTACTTCCGTGGGTCAGCTAACTTCTGCTGACCCAGAAATCTCCCGCCAATAACCCCACCCCACCCAAAGTGGTATCATCCCCCATCCTATCCCTCCTCCAGACACCGCTCCAGCGCGGGGAAAAACCAGTTAAGGCCCCGCCTTCCACGTCATTCGTCTCCACCCCCAGCCCCGCAGCGCCGGAGACCAGAGGAAAGCCCGCGCGTTCGCACTGGCCCACCACACCCTTCTGACGTAGCTCCCAAATACCAGCCCCACTCCATGCCCCAACCCGGCAGAGAATACAACAAACCCCCAACCCTAACCGCAAGATACAAAACTCAAACAATGCCCCACAGCAAAAAAAAAACAGAACAACACCCCCATAAATAACCCTATCAAAATTGCAAAAGTACAGAAAAAGTGAACACAGCAAGAGCAGAATCCAGCAATAAATTATTACAACTGACCCCGCAACCCACAACCCCTAGTTCAAGTCAAGTTTCTCCGTCCGCACGAAGGCCCACGCCTCCTCCGGGGATTCGAAATAATAATGTCGGTCCGGATAAGTTTCCCCAGGTGCGCAGGCTGCAACATTCCAAACTTTATCTTCTTCTTGTAAAGCACCTCTTTCGTCTGATTAAACCCGGACCGCCGCTTAGCCACCTCCACACTCCAATGCTGGTAAATCCGTACTACCCCATTCTCCCAGTTGCTGCTCTTCACCTTCTTTGCCCAGCGCAGCTCACACTCCTGATCACTGAACCGGTGGAACCTCACCAGCACCACACGCGGGGTTCATTCTCCTTAGGCCTCCTGGGAAGTACTCTGTGTGCTCACTCCAGCTCCAGGGGCAGATGGAAAGACCCGGCCCCCACGAGCGAGTTCAGCATCGTAGACACGTAGGTTGTCAGTTCCGATCCCTCAGGCCCCCCGCAAGGCCCAAGATCTTTTCCACCTCATGCGGTAATCAAGCTCCTCGAAGCGGTCCTGCCACTTCTTGTGGTGCCTCGTGTCCCTCCACCTTACTCACAAGGGTTCCGACCTCCTCCTCTCGTTCAGTGGCCTGCGTCTGCAACTCCTTGATGGCAGCACCCTGGGACGTCTGAATCTCCGAGAGCCTTTTGTTTGTTTCCTGCAGAGAGCTCAGTACCTCAGCCTTGAAATCTGCAAAACAGCGCAGGAGAGCAGCTTGTTGCTCCTGTGCCCACTGCTTCCACTCCGCTGGTGCTCCGCCGGCCGCCATCTTGGATTCCTTCCCCCGTTTTTTCTGGGGAGCTGCTGCCGTTTTTTCCCCCTTTCCACTCCAAGTTCGAGTCATGAACTGTGGGGAAATTCGATCAGCACACCTTCTCCCACCGGGAGACGTCGAACAATTTCCGTTTTGGGCTCTAAAAAGAGCGAAAATGTCCGTTTGAAACGGGGGCTCCCCGATGTGCGGCTTCATACATCATCGCCGCCACCTACTTTCCCCTTTTTAATCAATCCCTTTGTCCTTTTTTGCTGAATTCTAAACTGCTCCCAATCCTCAGACCTATTATTTTTCTTGGCCACCATATCTGCTTTTTCCTTGAATCAGATACTATTTCTAATTTCCTTTGGAAGCCATGGATTGGCCCTCTTACCCCCTTTGCTTTTGTGCCACACAGGAATGAACAGTTGCTGTTGTTCCTCCATGCGTTCCTCCAATGTTTGCCATTTTCTATCCACTGTCATCCCTTTATGTAACTCTCCCCAATCTATCAAGGCCAACTCACGCCTCATATCCTCATAATCCCCTTTATTAAGATTCAGCACACGAGTCTCCGAATTAACTACTTCACTCTCCATGTTGATAAAAAAAATTATAACACATTATGGTCGCTCATCCCCAAGTGGTTTCATACAGCCAGATTGGCAACGATTCCCTTCTCATTAAACAGTACCAAGTCTAATATGGCCTGCTCTCTAGTACGTTCCTCGACATATTGGACAAGAAAACCATTCCGTGTACAGTCTAGAAAATCCACCTCTACGGCATTGTGGCTAATTTCATGCGCCCAATTATGTGAAGATTAAAATCATTCATGATCACCGATATTCCTTTATTACATGCATCTGGAAATTCGTGTTAACCCATTTCTAACCTCACCAGTGCAGTTTGGGGGTCTATATGTGACGCCCACTAATGTTTTTGTCACTTGGGATTTCTCAACTGAGACAAATTCCACATTATCAGAGCTATATCCTTTCTGACTATTGTGCTAATTTCCTCTTTAACCAGCAGTACCACACCACCACATATTTATGCCTGTTCTTCCTAAACACTGAGAAACCATTCAGGTCCCATCCGTGTTCACCCTGTAGCCATGTCTCCACAATCGCAATTATGTCAAGCGCATTTATATCGATCTGCACGATTAGTTCATTCACTTTATTGCAAATGTTCCGTGCATTCAGGCACAGAGCCTTTAGGTTTGTCCTTTTCACAATGTTTTTCTTGCTCCCAGTAATTTTCTTTACCGCCCTGTTTGAGATTTGCCCTTGGTTTCTCACACTATCACTTTTCGTGTTAATTTTTCTACCTTTTGCATTTATCCTTCCTCCTCGTTCTCTGTCTCATTGAATAAGTTCCCATACCCCTGGCATATTAGTTTAAACCGACCCCAATCGCTCTGGGAAACATTCCCCGCCCCCCCCCCCCCCCCCCAACCCCGGACATCGTTCCAGACCTGCCCAGGTTTTACCGTCTGGTTTGTACAGGTCCCACCTCCACAAAAACCGGTCCCAATGCGCCAGGAATCTGAAATCCTCCCCCGTCATCGTCTCTTCAGTCCACGTATTCATCCTATATATCCTGTCATTACTATTCTGACTAGCACGTGGCACCGGTATTAATCCTGAGATCGCTACCTTTGAGGTCCGATCTATTTTTGGAATGATCCAGGACAATAGGGAGAGACAGGGGCAGTGGGAGCTGTTTGTGGGAATGGCCGAGGACAACAGGGTGAGGTTGGGGCAGTGGAATCTGTTTTGGAATCATCCAGGACAATAGTGAGAGGCTGGGACAGTGGGATCTGTTTGTGGATTGAGTCTGGACAATAAGGAGAGGCTGTGGAAGTGGGATCTGTTTCTGGAATGATGCAGGACAATAGGGAGAGGCCGGGATATTGGGATATGTTTGTGGAATCATACTCGACAATAAGGAGAGGCTGTGGAATTGGGATGTGTTTCTGGAATGACGCAGGACAATAGGAAGAGGCCGGGACAGTGGGATCTGTTTGTGGAATGATTCTGGACAATAAGGAGAGGCTGTGGAAGTGGGATCTGTTTCTGGATTGATCCAGGACAGTAGGAAGAGGCTGGAGCAATGGGAGCTGTTTGTGGAATGATCCTGGATATTACGGAAAGGCTGCGACAGTGAAATTTGTTTGTGGAATTATCCAGGACAATAGGGAAAGGCCGGGACTGTGGGATCTGTTTCTGGATTGATCCAGAACAATGGGGAAACGCCGGGACCGTGGGATCTGTTTCGAGATTAATCTAGAACTATAGGGAGAGTCAGGCGCAGTGGGATCTGTCTGTGGAATGATCCAGGAAAACAGGAACAGGGTGCCGAAGTACGATCAGTTTGTGGAATGTTCTCGGGCAAAGGGGTGACGCTGGGGTAGTGGGATTAGTTTGAGGTTTGATACAGGGTTATGGTGGGAGAGTGACACAGTGGGTTTAGTGTGGGGATCGATACAGGGCTATGGGGGGTGGGAGTGGGGCAGTGGGTTTAGTGTGGGGATTGATACGGGGCTATTGGGAGAGAGCGGGGCAGTGTTCTTAGAACTTGGATTGATGCAGGGCTATGAGGAGTGAGTGGGACAGTTTGATTAGTTTGTGGATTGATGCAGGGCTATGGGGGGAGAGCGGGGCAGCGGTATTAGTTTTGGGATTGAAACAGGGCTATGGGGAAAGAGTCGAGCAGTGGGTTTAGTGTGAGGATTGATACATTGCAATGGGGAGGTAGCGGGAAATTGGGATTTATTTGGGGATTGAGACAGGGCTCTGGAGAGAGCGGGGCAGTGGGACGAGTTTGGGATTAATGCAGGGCTCTGGGGGGAGAGCGGGCAGTGTGTTTAGTTTGTGGATTGATACAGAGCTATGGGAAGAGTGTAGGGCAGTGGGATTAGTTTGGGGACTGATACAGGGCTATGGAAATGAGAGTGGGGCAGTGGGATTAGTTTGGGGATTGATACAGGGCTGTGGAGAGAGTGGGGCAGTGGGATTAGTTTGGGATTGATACAGGGCTATGGAGAGTGAGTGGGGAAGTGGGATTAGTTTGTGGATCGATACAGGGCTATGGAGATGGAGTGGGCAGTTGGTTTAGTTTGGGGATTGATACAGGGCTATAGGGAGGGAGTCGAGCGGTGGGATTTTTTTCTGGATTGACACAGGGTAATGGGTAGAGAATGGGGCGGTGGGATTGGTTTGCGGATTGATACACGGTTACGGGGAGAGAGAGGGGATGGGTAGAGGGCTGTGAGGAGAGAGCGGGGCAGTGGGATTAATTTTTGTATTGATACAAAGCTTTGTGTAGAAAGCGGTTCCAGCTGTGCATTGTGCCCCACTCATGTGTTACCTGGATCGCCAGGTACCAAAACCGTTCCCCGTCCACCTTAAACGGCAGGGCACACACGTTTGCCTCCCGCCCTGCGTCATTCAGCGGAAACAGCTCACTTTTTCCGACACACAATCTCTAACCCGGAAAGGCCCCAAACATCCCCAATAAGCCCATCATTCTGCCCGTGCTTTCCAATCAATCCGACACCAACAACAGCAGGTCATCGGCGTACAGCGACAACCGATGCTCCCTATTCCCCTCACTTCCTGTCCCCCCCCCCACCCAGCTGAATCGTGAAGTGCCATTTCCAAGGGCTGAATTGGCAACATAATGAACAGCGGGAACACCAAGCACCCCTGCCTCGCACCCATCTGCAACGCCAAATACTCTGTGTTCATCTCATTCAGTGGCAAGCTTGATATGAGGGACATAAAGACTAACCGACCCACACTACAAGCCTCAGCCCAAACACAAACTTATCAAGAATCGGGAGCCCGCTTCTGTACCCTGTCAAAAGAATCCACATCCATATAGTGTGGCGACCATTATTGCATATAGTATTCCAAGTGTGACCGAACTAAGGTTCTGTCCAGCTGTACACAACCTGCGAATTTCAAAATCTATGCCCCATCCAATGAACGCAACCATGCCGGATGTCTTCTTTTTTATTTAAAAAATTAGAGTGCTCAATTCATTTTTTCAAATGAAGGGACAATTTAGGTTGATCAATCCACGAACCCTTCTCCTCTTTAGGGCAGCACGGTAGCATGGTGGTTAGCATAAATGCTTCACAGCTCCAGGGTCCCAGGTTGGGTACCCGGTTGGGTCACCGTCTGTGTGGAGTCTGCACGTCCTCCCCGTGTGTGCGTGGGTTTCCTCCGGGTGCTCCGGTTTCCTCCCACAGTCCAAAGATGTGCGGGTTAGGTGGATTGGCCATGCTAAATTGCCCGTAGTATCCTAAAAAGTAAGGTTATGGGAGGGGGGGGTTGTTGGGTTACGGGTATAGGGTGGATACGTGGGTTTGAGTAGGGTGATCATTGCTCGGCACAACATCGAGGGCCGAAGGGCCTGTTCTGTGCTTTACTGTTCTATGTTCTTTGTGTTGTGGGGGCGAAAGCCAAGCAGACACGGGGAGAATGTGCAAATTCCACACGGACAGTGATCCAGAGGCGGATTCTAATCCGGGACCTCGGCTCCGTGAGGCAGTGCCAACACTGAGTCATCGGGGTGCCATATATACCGGAGTTCTCCTTGCCAACCTTATCCACCTCGTTGCCGCTTCCAGCGAGGTGTTGATGTGTCCGCCCAGATCGGTCTGTCTGTCAATACGCCGAAGGCTTCTGCCATTCACTCTGATAATCATGTGCTGTGTCTGCCAAGGGAATGTTGATAGGGAAACTCTAGAGGAACAATTATTCTGTATATTACCCTGTCCGGTACCTGCCCTGGGAGAGTTTGATGGAGACAGTGCTGAGGGACCCATACTCCGTTTCTAACCCTGTGCTGTACCTGTCCTGGGAGTGTTTGATGGGGACAGTGTAGAGGGAGCTTTACTCAGTATCTAATCCGGTGCTATACCTTTCCTGTGAGCGTTTGATGGGGACAGCGTAGATGGAGCTTTACTCTGTATCAAAACCCATGCTGTTCCTCTCCTGTGAGTGTTTGATG
The DNA here is from genome assembly GCF_902713615.1 of Scyliorhinus canicula. Lineage (NCBI taxonomy): Eukaryota > Metazoa > Chordata > Chondrichthyes > Carcharhiniformes > Scyliorhinidae > Scyliorhinus > Scyliorhinus canicula. Next base: position 124,042 of record NW_024055515.1, read on the forward strand.
GGGACAGTGTGGACGGAGCTCCACTCTGTATCTAACCTCGTGCTGTACGTGTCCTGGAAGTGTTTAATGGGTCAGTGTAGAGGGAGCATTAATCTGTATCTAACGCCGCTGTACCTGTCCAGGGAGTGTTTGATGGGGACAGTGTAGAGGGAGCTTTACTCTGTATCGAACCCCATGCTGTCCCTGTCCTGGGAGTGTTTGATGGGGACAGTGTAGAGGGAGATTAAATCTGTATCTAACCCCTTGCTGTACCTGTTCTGGGATTGTTTAATGGGGACAGTGTAGAGAGAGCTTTAATCTGTATCTAACGACGGGCTGTTCCTGTCCTGGGAGTGTTTAATGGCGACAGGGCAGAGGGAGCTTTACTCTGTATCGAACCCCGTGCCAGCACTGGGAGTGTTTGATGGGGACAGTGTAGAGGGAGCTTTGCTCTCTTTCGAACCCCGAACTGTACCTGTCCTGGGAGTGTTTGCTGGGGACAGTGTAGGGGGAGATTTACTCTGTATCTACCACCGTGCTGTACCTGTCCTGGGAGTGATTGATGGGGACACTGAGGAGGGAGATTTACTTTGTATCTAACCCCGTGCTCTACCTGTCCTGGGAGTGTTTGTTGGGGACAGTGTAGAGGGATCTTTACTCTATCTAACCCGGTGCTGTACCTGTCCTGGGAGAGTTTGATGGGGACAGTGTAGAGGGAGCTTTTCTCTGCATCTGACCCCGTGCTGTACCTGTCCCGGGAGTGCTTGATGGTGACAGTGTAGATGGAGCTTTACTCTGTATCTAACCCTGTGCTGTACCTGTCCTGGAAGTGTTTGATAGGGACAGTGTAGAGGGAGCTTTTCTCTGTATCTGACCCCGTACTGTGCCTGTCCTGGGAGTGTTTGATGGGGACAGTGTAGAGGGAGCTTTACTCTGCATCTAACCCCGTGATGTACCTGTCCTGGGAGTGGTTGATGGGGACAGTGTAGAGGGAGCATTACTCTGCATCTAACCCCGTGTTGTACCTGTCCTGGAAGTGTTTGATGGGGACAATGTAGAGGGAGATGTTCTCTTTGTCTAACCCCGTGTTACACCTGTCCTGGGAGTGTTTATTACGAACAGTGCAGAGGGAGCTTTACTCTGTATCTAACTCCGCGCTGTACTTGTCCTGGGAGAGTTTGATGGGGACAGTGTAGCTTTATTCTGTATCTCATCTCCGTGCTGTATCCTTCCTGTGAGTGTTTGATGGGGACAGTGTAGAGGGAGCTTTACTCTGTATCTAACCCTGTGATGTACCTGTCCTGGGAGTGTTTGATGGGGACAGTGTAGATGGAGCTTTACTCTGTATCTCACCCTGTGCTGTACCTGTCCTGGAAGTGTTTGATGGGGACAGTGTAGAGGGAGCTTTTCTCTGTATCTGACCCCATGCTGTACCTGTCCTGGGAGTGTTTGATGGGGACAGTGCAGAGGGAGCTGTACTCTGTATCTAACCCCGTGTTGTACCCTCTTGGGAGTGTTTGATGGGGACAGTGTAGAGGGAGCTTTACTTTGTATCTAACCCCGTGCTGCACCTGTCCTGCCAGTGTTTGATGGGGACAGTGCAGAGTGAGCTTTACTCTGTATCTAACCCCGTGCTGTACCTGTCCTGGGAGTGTTTGATGGCGACAGTGTGGAGGGAGCTTTACTCTGTATCTAACCCGGTGCTGTACCCGTCCTGCGAGTGTTTGATGGGGAGAGTGCAGAGTGAGCTTTACTCTGTATCTAACCCCGTGCTGTACCTGTCCTGGGAGTTTTTGATGGGGACAGTGTGGAGGGAGCTTTACTCTGCATCTAACCCTGTGCTGTTACTGTCCTGGAAGTGTTTGATGGGGACAGTGTAGAGGGAGCTTTTCTCTGTATCTGACCCCGTGCTGTACCTGTCCTGGGAGTGTTTGATGGGGACAGTGTAGAGGGAGCTTTACTCTGTATCTAACCCCATGTTGTACCTGTCCTGGGCGTGCTTGATGGGGAAAGTGTAGAGGGAGCTTTACTTTGTATCTAACCCCGTGCTGTTCCTGTCCTGCGAGTGTTTGATTGGGACAGTGTAGAGGGAGCTTTACTCTGTATCTAACCCCGTGCTGTACCTGTCCTGGGAGTTTTTGATGGGGACAGTGTGGAGGGAGCTTTACTCTGCATCTAACCCCGTGTTGTACCTGTCCTGAAAGTGTTTGATGGGGACAGTGCAGAGGGAGATGTTCTCTTTGTCTAACCCCGTGTTATATCTGTACTGGGAGTGTTTGATAGGGACCGTGTAGAGGGAGCTTTACTCTGTATCTAACTCCGCGCTGTACCTGTCCTGGGAGAGTTTGATGGGGACAGTGTAGAGGGACCTTTACTCTGTATGTAACCCCGTGCTGTACCTGTCCTGGGAGTGTTTGATGTGGACAGTGCAGAGGGAGCTTTACTCTGTATTTCATCTCTGTGCTGTACCCTTCCTGTGAGTGTTTTATGTGGACAGTGTAGAGGGAGCTTTACTCTGTATCTAACCCTGTGCTGTACCTGTCCTGGGAGTGTTTGATGGGGACAGTGTAGAGGGAGCTTTACTCTGTATCTAACCCTGTGCTGTACCTGTCCTGGAAGTGTTTGATGGGGACAGTGCAGAGTGAGCTTTCCTCTGTATCTAACCCCGTGCTGTACCTGTCCTGCGAGTGTTTGATTGGGAAAGTACAGAGGGATCTTTTCTCTGCATCTATCCCCGTGCTGTACCTGTCCTGGGAGTGTTTGATGGGGACAGTGTAGGGGAGCTTTCCACTTAATATACCCCTGTGCTGTACCTGTCCTGTAATTGTTTGACGTGGAGAGTATAGGTGGTGTTTTGTCTGTATCTAAACCCGTGCTGTACCTGATCTGGGAGTGTTTGTTGGTGACAGTGTAGAGGACGCTTTCGGCTGTATGTGCCCCTGTGCTGTACCTGTCAAGGGAGTGTTTAATGGGAACAGCGTGGAGGGAGATTTCCGCTGTATCTACCCCTGTGCTGTACCTGGGCTGGGAATGGCTGTAGTGGGCAGTGAAGAGGGCGCTTTACTCTGTATCTACACCGTTCTGTTCCTGTCCTGGGATTGCTTGATGGGGAAGTATAGAGGGAGCTTTAAGTATCTAACCCCGTGCTTTACCTGTCCTGGGACTGTTTTGCAATTGTTTGTCGGTGTGTTTGTGTATATGCGTGGGTGGGTATGCATATGTGTGTATGTATATGTGTTTGTGTCGTTGTCTGTGTGTGTGGGTGTGTATGTATGTGTGTTTCTGTGTCTATGTGTGTATGTTATGGTGTGTGTGTGTGTCGGTGGATGTGTGTATTTGTGTGTCGTGTATGTGTGTCTGTGTGTCTGTGTGTGTGTGTGCCTAAGTCAGTTTGTGCGTGCGTGTATGTATATTGAAACTATTTTAGACTTCCATGGTGTGAATGGTCGCACTTTAGGCAGTGCCCGCTTCTGGCCGTGTTTTTGGACCTTTTTTTCGATTAGTGGGAAAAGCTTCGGGAGTGATGGAGGAAGAGTTTATCCCACCGGGAAATGGATTCCTGGACCAGTAGTGGGTTTATACGAAAGGAGCACTCGGGCCGATAAACTTTCCTTGCGACACAGTGGAAGATGGCGGAGGGTAAGGGATCGGCCCAGACATCCCAGAGGTTAATGCAGCAGCTGACGGACCTATTCAAACGAAAAGTTCACCCAGCAGAGGAAAGAGTCTTCGTGCGGAGCTGGCCATGAGGCCAAGTAGGACGCTGGGCGCCCCGGGCGGGGGCTACCAGGCTCAACAAATTCAAGTTTGACTTCTATAAGAACTGGGTGAAGTTCGTGATGCTGTACCCGACTCGCCACTGGGTTACCTGTAATGGTGTCACGAGAGGAAGGGATGGCGTTTTTGAGTCAATTCCCCAGTAGGAGAAGGAGAACATTCAACATTGGAGTAGGTGTTTGGGTGGCTTGGTACTAACTGTCCCCCTGCCCGGGGTCCTTGGCTGTGTTTTTTGGGGGGCTTTTTCGGTCCCTTCTTTTTGCTTCTTTATTTTTTGAGCCGGTTTTGTTTCCCTTTTCGGAGGGTTCTTAGGGAAGGGTGTTCGAGGTTGGTTGGAATGGGGATGGGTCGTGGGTGAATGGATTGAGCTCAGATCTGGTTTTTGTTTCTCCCTCTGGCGGCCATTGTCCTTTGTTCTTCTGTGGGGACTTGAGGTTGTTTTTTGTCAATCGGTCTTTAAATGTTGATGTGGTCGATTGCAGTAGGATGGTGTTTGTGCGGGGGCGGGGTGGGGAGTATGTGGCGGGTAGGATGCTGGGCGCCACGGGAAGGGCTTCCAGGCTAGTTGGGTGCGCTAGCTCACGGAGGTGCAGTGGGGGGAGGTGAGCAGGTGGTCTGTGTGTTGTTGGGGGATGGAGTTGTTTTTATGTGGGTGGGGGGGGTGATAATATCCTGCTGACAGTGCAGCGGCTTTTGAAATGTGGGAGACAATGTCGGTGGACATCCAAGGGCGGGCCTGTGGAGGTTCCGGATGCGGGATGGAGGCTGGTCCAGGGGGCTATGGTTTACTGGGGGAAGGGGCGATGGGGTCCCACGATCAGGTTTATCATATGGAATGTGGGAGTGTTGAATGGGATGGTCAAGAGGCCTTATGTGTTTGTGCTTTTGATGAGCTGTAACCGCGGATGTGGCATTCTTACTGGAAACAAAACTGAACATCGAGGATCAAACTGGGCTCTGGGAAGGGTGGGTAGGGCGGTTATTGCCCTCAGGATTAGATTGTAAGACGGGCAGGGTGGCGGCGTGGGGAATTAACGGGTTCGCTTTTGAAGTTGGGACAAATGAGGCAGACTCCGGGGGAAGGTTGTTATGAGGAGTAGCAAATTGGATGGGATGCATGTGGTATTGGTGAATGTTTATGCCCCGCACTGGAACTAGGGGGCATCGCCTCAAAATAAGGGGAGGTAGATTTAAGACTTAGTTTAGGAGGAACTTCTTCACCCAAAGAGTTGTGAATCTATGGAATTCCTTGCCCAGTGAAGCAGTTGAGGCTCCTTCATTAAATGTTTTTAAGGTCAAGGAAGATAGTTTTTTGAAGAATAAAGGGATTAAGGGTTATGGTGTTTGGGCCGGAAAGTGGAGCTGAGTCCACAAAAGATCACCCATGATCTCATTGAATGTCGGAGCAGGCTCGAGGGGCCAGATGGCCTACTCCTGCTCCTAGTTCTTATGTTCTTATGTTCTAAAGTAGAGTTTATGAGACGGTTGCTGGGGAAGCACCAGGACCTCGACTCGCACCGGTTGATAATAGGGAGGCGGGGGATTTTAACACAGACCTTTGACCGAAAATGGGTAGGTCGATCTCGCGGTAGGGTAGGGTGTCGGCGCTGCTGAGGGAAATGAGGGGATTTATGGAGCACGTGGGGGATTGAAGGGGTCGGTCCCCTATGGTATAGGTCGACCGACGAGGAGGTTTGTGAGCGGGTTCGGGCTGCTATCTGGCGATATGTGTTGAACGACATGAGTGAGATTTTGGCTGCCACACTATGGGAAACACTGAAGGCAGTATTAGGGGGGAGTTTATCTCCATACGGACGCACAGAGGTCAGATGGGGCGGGCAGTGATGGCGAGGTTGGTGGATGAGATCATGCGGGTCGATAGGAGATATTCGGAGACCCCGGGACGGTATTGTGGGTCGAGCTGCAGAAACGCCAGGTGGAGTTTGGACTGATACGCATAGGCAAGGCAGGAGGGTAATTGAAGAGAGATGAGGGACGGTCTGTCAATACGGAGGAAAGCCAAGTAGGATGGCGGCACATCAATTTTAGAAGCCGGAGGCAGCGAGGGGGTAGAAAAAGTGAAGGATATTTGGTGGGGGGGGGGGGCATGATCCTGTACTCGGTGGGGATGCATGGGGTGTTTGAGGATTTTTTAAGCGACTGTATGATTCAGAAACCCCGATCGGTGTTGAGGCAATCAGGCGTTTTTTTTTGAGGGAATGGACATCCCTAACATGGAGGGATTTTAAGCCCTCATTGGGCTGGTGGTGGTGGTGGTTCATGCAGACAGGGAAGGCCAAGGGCCCGGACGGGTTCTCGGTAGAATTTTATAAAACGGATGATTTTGGGCCCCTGCAGGTTAGGGGGTTTAATGAGGCGAGTGATCAGGAGCTGATCCCCCAACGTTATCACAGACCTAGATCTCCGTAATTTTACAGCGGGATAAGGATCCGGAGCAGTGTGGGTCCGATTGGCCAGTTTGGTTTTTAATGTGGATGATAAGTTGTTGGCCAAGATTGTAGCCTCAATGATTGAGGATTTGTCCCAGGGGTGATTGGGGAGGACCATTCGTGGTTTGGTAAGGAACAGGCATTTCTCCGCCTACATCAGGAGTCTGCTGAATGATATAATGATGACCCCGGATGGAGAAAGTGTGGAATTGGTGGTTGACATGGATTTAGGAAAGGTTTTCGATCGGGTGGAGTCGGATAACTTGTAGGAGGAGCTGGGGCGCTTTGGCTCTGGGCAGTGGCTTATGGACTGGGTCTGGCTGTTGCACCGGGGGGGAGGGGATGAAGCAGGGATTGTCCGAACCAACCAGGTGAGTTTGGCATATTTCAGGCTGCACTAGGGAATGAAGGATGGGTGCCCATTCTCCACACTGCTATTTACCTTTTCTGCAGAGAATATGGCAACAGCGCTGAGAGGCAATGGACTGGCAGGGGATAGTGCAGGGGAGGGTGGAGCATGAGGTCTTGTTGTACGGGGACGATTTGCTTCGCTACATATCAAACATTTTGGCAGGCATTAGGGGGATTATACGAATACTGGAGGAATTCGGCCGTTGCTCGGGTTTTATATTGAATACGGGGAAGAGCGAGGATTTTAGAATTCCAGCGAGTGGACAGAAGACGCTGAGGGAGTTGTCGTTTAGAGAGGTGGGGCGAGCTTTCGTTATTTGCGTGTTAAGGAGGCGAGGCGATGGGAGAAGCTGCACCAGCTCAATCTGGCTCGGCTGGTGCAGCAAGTGAAGGGGAATTGTGGAAGATGGAATGTGCTCCCGCTGTCACTGGCGGGACCGGTGCTGCAGGTACAGATAACGGTAAGAGCGAGGTATTTATTTGTCTCTGAGGATCTGCCAATCTTAATTCTGAAGGCTTTTTCCAGGGGTGTGAATGCACTGATTTCTAGGTTTGTTTGGGCGGGTAGAGCTTCCAAATAAAGTAAATTATCATTGGGCGGCGAATATAGCCATGATTCGAAAGTGGGCAGTGGGGGTAGAATCGATTTGAAAGTGGATAGGGGCAGCCTCTTTTATGTGCTCGAGTTTGCAGGCACTGTTAATGGCTCCTTTACTGTTCTCGCCGGCCAGATACTCCACAGGCCTGGTCATGGTTGCGACCCGGAGTGCGCGAAGAGACCTGATTCTGGAAAGGGGCCTCGGTTTGGGCACCAATCTGAGGGAACTATACGTTTTCGCCGGAGGGGGTGGGGCGGTCTGGACCGGGGGAGGTCGAGATGTAAACAGACTGGGATTGAGCTGTTTGGGAATCCATTTGTTGGAGGCATCTTATCGAACTTGAAGAGGTTTGTGGAGGAATTTGAGTTGCCCGCCGGGAATTGGTTCCAGTATTTCCAGGTGAGGGATTTTTTTAAGAAGCAATCACCGTCCTTTCCCCATCTTTCGCCCCAGCCGCTATATGGCAGCAGAAAGGACCTACTGATTGGCTGTTGCGGGGAAAATTTACATCAGTGCATTGCGGTCACTGTATCTAGAAGGTCGTTTGTCGAGGAGCTGTTGTCAAGTGACAGTTAATCCCCAAGAACGTCTTGAGTGTTTCCCTCCCTACCTCCTCCTCTAACCAAAAAAATAAACAATCACTGGAAGCATCCCAGCTGAGTAAATAGCAAAAGGGAGACTCAAAGACAGGTAGAAGTAGAAATAAGGTGAATCGTGACGTCCCAGCCGTCAGGTAAGTGATTGGCTGTTGATGGTAAGTAATTTTTATTTTCCCTAAGGTGTTCTCGTGCGCCCCGCAGTTGTTGCTGAGTGAGTGCTTGCTGATAAGGGGAGTATTATGTTAAAACGTACTGTTGGGAGTTTCCAGCTGAATCAGTTCGGAGTGAGGTCAGAGTGACTGTTGGGTAAGTAGTAAATATTTAAAGTGTTGCACGGGCCCATAACTGCTGAGTGATGTTATCGTGCGGGCTGCAGTGGTTGCTGGTTAAGTGTTTTATTTTTACCTGTATTTAGGTTTGGCAGTTCCTAAACCCTAGCCACTGCACTCGTAGGTTCCCCCACCCTTCCACCTCCTCTAATCAAAGGGTTAGAGTGAATAACAGGTAAGCTCTTTCATTCTTTTTCTTGTTGTCTCGAGAGGGGATGGCAGGGAAGGCAGTGCAATGTTCCTCCTGGAGAATGTTTGAGGTGAGGGACGGCGTCAGTGGCCCTGCTGATTTCATCTGTGGGAAGTACACCCATCTCCAGCTCCTCAAAGACCCTGTTCGGGAACTGGTGCTGGATGAACTTCGGATCATTTGGGAGGCAGAGGTGGTCATAGACAGTAGCTTCAGGAATGTTGTTACTCCGAAGAATCAAGACAGATGGGTGACGGTGAGAGGGCTGGGAGGAAGCAGTCAGTCACAGCAGTCTGTGGTCGTTCCCCTCAGTAACAAGTATACCTCTTTGGATACAGTTGAGGGGGACGACCTACCAGGGGTAAGCCATGGTGAATGGATCTCCAGCACTGAGTCCGTCCTTGTGACTCAGAGGGGAAGAAGGGAGAGCAGGAGAGCAATAGTTATTGTGGACTCGATTGTTAGAGGGACAGATGGACGGTTCTGTGGCAATGAAAGAGACTGACAGATGGAATGTTGCTCTCCCAGTGCCAGGGTCCGTGACGTCTCGGGCCGTGTTTTTAGACTCCTTAAGCGGCAGGTGGAACAGTCATAAGTCGTGGTACAAATCGCTACCACCAACATAGGTAAGAGAACGGACGGGTATTTAAAACAGGAATTTAGGCAGCTAGGGTAGAAGCTAAGAGCAAGAACAAACCATGTTTTCATCTCCTGTTTGTTGCCGGAGCCAAGTGCCAGTGAGGTGAGGAACGGAGAGAGAGTGCAGGTAAAGAAGTGGCTGCAGGGATGGTGCAGGAGGGATGGTTTAATTTATGTGGATAATTGTAAGGTGTGACCTGTAAAAACAGGACAGTTTTCATTTGAACCAGAGGGACATCAATATTGTGGGAGCAAAATTGCTACGGCTATCGGGGGTGGGGGTGGGGGGGGGGGTTAAACTAATTTATTAGGGGGATGGGAAAACGAGCTGTCGTCCAGAAACCAGTGTTGAGAGTAGTGAGGTACTGTGGATGGTCGCAGGGGTGTACCGGCAGACAGACAGGTGTGTTGAAATGTGTCTACTTCAATACAAGGAGCATCTGGAATAACGTAGGTGGACTTGGGAGTGTGGATTGGTACTTGGGACTACGATATTGTGGCCATTACGGATACATGGTTAGAACAGGGACATGAATGGTTGTTTGAAGTTCCGGGGTATAGATGTTTCAGTAAGTGTAGAGAAGGTGATAAAAGAGGTGGAGGAAAAGCATTGTTAATCAAGGATAGTTTAACGGCTTCAGAAAGGCAGTTCGAAGGGGATATGCCTTCTGAGGTAATATGGGCCGAAGGTAGAAATAGGAAAGGAGTGGCCACGTTATTAGGAGTTTTCTATAGGCCCCCAAATATTAATAGAGATGTGGAGGAAGAAATTACAAAACTGATTATGGATAGGACTCGCAGGTCTCAGGCTAGTTATCATGGGTGACTTTAACTTTCCAAATATTGATTGGAATCTCTTTAGGTCGAACCTCCATAGATCGGATGGGACAGTTTTTGTACAGTGCGTGCAGGAGTGTTTCCTGACACAATATGTGGATAGGCCGACAAGAGGAGGGGCACATTGGATTTGGTACAGGATAATGAACCGGACCAAGTGTTAAATTTGGTTGCGGGAGAGCACTTTAGAGATAGTGACCACAATTCAGTGTATTTCACTATTTCAATGGAGAGAGATAGGGCCATGCGGCAGGGCAAGCTTTATAATTGGGGGCGGGGTATTTATGATGCGATTTGGTGAGTATTAGGGAGCATAAGATGGGAACGTAAACTTCCAGGGAAAGGCACACATATAAAGTGGAGCTTGTTCAAGGAACATATACTGCGTGTCCTTGATAGGTATGTCCCTGTCAGGCAGGGAGGAAATGGCTGTGTGAGGGAGCCATTGTTCACAAAAGAGGTTGAATGTTTTGTCAGGAAGAAAAAGGAAACCTATGTGAGGATGAGAAAACAAGGTTCAGTTAGGTCGCTTGAGGGTTACAAGGTATCACGGAAGGAGCTGAAAAAAAAGGGCTCAGGAGACCTAGGAGGGGGCATGAGAAGTCCTTGGCGGGTCGGATCAAGGAAAACCCGAAGACTTTTTACTCTTATATGAGAAATAAAAGAATGACCAGGGTGAGATTAGGACCAGACAGGGACAGCAGTGGGAACTTGTGCATGGAGTCAGAAGAAATAGGAGAGGAGCCGAATGAATACTTTTCTTCAGTGTTCACAAAGGTGAGGGGCCATGTTTTTGAGGATGAGAGTGTGATATAGGTGGGTAGGCTGGAGGAGGTAGATTATGTTAGGAAGGATGTATTAGCAATTTTGAAAAACATTAGGGTCGACAAGTCCCCTGGGCCAAAGGGAAAATGTTGGAAAATTTCAGCCAGTCTAGCAGCATCTGTAGGGAGAGAAAAGAGCTAACGTTTCGAGTCCGATGACGCACTGTCAAAGCTAACAGACAGAGAGAGTGGCAAATATTCATACTGTGGAGTAAGAATGAATGATGAGTCATAGCCACAGAAACCCGGGGAAACCGGGTGGTAATGGCCACAGATACAAAGGGGAAGGAGTGCTAATAGCATATCCCAGAGAGGACAAACTATGTGAAAGTTCAAACAGCAGGGAAACTAACATCAGAGGATGAACTGTAGGTGTGGGGAAAAGGGAAGGGGAAGCAAGGAGGAGAAAGGTGCAATAAAGTTGCAGGAAAGAAAGAAATGGTAAAAGACACAGTTACAGAATAATGGGCATGTATAAAGGTGAGCTGGGGACCTAGGATACACAGTTACAGAATGACAGTCATGTATATAAGCTAGCTGATGAATTAGGAGACACAGTTACAAAATAAGGGTAATGTATAGAAGTTAGCAGGGGACCTGGGATACACAGTTACAGAATGACGGTCATGTATATCATCTAGCTGAGGAATTAGGAGACACAGACACAAAATAAGGGTCATGTACGTAGGTTTGCTGGGGACCAATGAGACACCGTTACAGAATAAGGTCATGTATGTCAGGTACCTGAAGAAAGCAGAGAGGCAGCTCCAGAATAACAAGGAGCTAGCTGCGGAGGAAAAGTTTAAGCATATCAGCCAACTGTTTACATGGGGGATACACTGAAAGAAAGTAGGTCATGTATATAACATTGCTGGAGAACTACCAGGCAATGTTGCAGAATAATGATTATGTATATGAATAATCTGGGGTGCAAGGAGGTAAATGTAAAGAAGAAACTATTGCATGTATTACCTAGATGGCGAACTTGGTGTTACAGTTACATACAGAGTATCCTATACGTTCGCTAGTTGGGGAACTAGGAGAAGGGGGAGCGGCAAATTGCCAGTTTTAGCACAGCTGCCTCAGCACTCCAGGAACCCAGGTATGATTCCGAAATAGGGAGTCAGTCAGCTTGCATATTTTTACCCTGGCTGCGTTGTTTTCCTTGTAGTGTTCCGCTTTCCTCTCACAGTCCGAGATGTTTAGGTGGATTAGCTCTGGTACACACACACATAAACACACACGCACACACACATATATAAATAGACATATAATATATATATATATATATATATATATATATATATATATATATATATATATATATATATAGGATAGGAGGAGGAGGCCTTTTGGCCCTTCGAGCCTGCTCCGTCATTTGTCACGATCATGGTTGATCATCCAAATCATCCTACTCAGTAGCCTGATCCTGCTCGCTCCCCATCGCCTTTCATCCCATTCTCCCCCAAATGCTACATCTATCCGCCTCTTGAATATATTAAGTGTTTTAGCAATAACTAATTCCTGTGGTAATGAATTCCACAGACTCACCACTCATTGGGTGAAGAAATGTCACCTCGTCTGTCATAAATGGCTTACCCTGAATCACCCATGAGTGAGCTTTATAAATCCCGCTCGCACTGATTAGCAGGGAGCTTTGCACAGTTTCACACACCCTTTCTATCGTCACAGGTGTTCTGATAAGAGGCCCATATTCAGTTTTTTTCACTCTGTAACGGCACTTAAATAACAGAGTGGCGTCACTAATTGTCCGATCCAAAAGGATGGTTCCCAAATTCAGAGAACTTTTAAAAATTATATTTCAAATATATGTAATCATCCCATCTACTAAAAGAGTAAAAGAGTCCTATTGTTTACAGCAAGGACACAGACCCTTGGGCCCAGCTGGATCTTGTCGCCATTTTCTGACACTATGCTAGTCCCACATGCCCATATTTGCCCGATATCCCTCGAGACCCACCTACACATGTTAGTGTCTAACTGCTTTTTAAAGGAAAAAATGTATCCGCCTCTGCCACTGCCTCTGGAAGCCCGTTCCAAATACACGCACCCTCTGTATGAAGACATTTCACCTATATTCTCACCTGTGTCTATCCCCTCTCACCTTTAACCTATGTCCTCTAGTTCCAGACTCCTCTATCTTTGGGGAAAGATGTGGACTATGGAAGTTATCTATGCTTCTCATTATTTTATAGACCCCGACATGTTCACCCCTAAGCCTCCTATGCTTCCGGGAAAAGTGCCAGCCAATTTAGCCTCTCCTCATAACCCAGACCAACAAATCATTGTAGCATCCTCGGAAATCTCTTCTGCACTCTTTCTAGTTTAACAATAGCCGTCCGACAATAGGGTGACCAGAATTGAACAACAAATTTCGATTTTTGGACTTGCCAATGTCTTGTAAAACTACAACAAGACGTTCCAACTCCTTTATTCAATATTCTAACCAATAAAACTGAGCATGCTGAATACCGTCTTTACAACCCTGTCCACCTGCGACTCCACATTCAAGGAGCTATGAACCTATACCCCTTGAGCTCTTATTCTGTAACACTTCCCAACACCCGATAATTAACTGAGTCGGTCCTGCCCTGATTTGATCGACCAACATGCATCACCACATTCATCAAAGTAAACTCCATCTGCCATTCATCGGCCCACTGGCCCAATTGGTCAAGATCCTATTGTAATCTAAAACAACCTTTTTCACAATTCACTATTCCATTAATATTGGTGTCGTCTGCAATCTTACTAACCGTGCCTGCTACGTTCTCATCCAAATCATAAGTATTTATGGCAAATAACAGTGGAACCAGTGCAAATCCCTGAGGCACTGCCTATCACAGGCCTCAAGTTTGAAAAAAAACCTTTCATAACCCTTTGTTTTCGGTCACCAAGTTAATTTCTATCCAACTGCACCCTTCACCCTGGATGCCGTGAGATTTAACCTTAAGCATCAACGTACCATGCGATATGTTGCCAAAGGCCTTTCTGAAGTCTATGTAGACAATGTCTACTGCTTTGCCCTCATCTACCTTCTTGGTTACCCCTTCCAGAAACTCATCTTATAAAGCCAAACTGACTTTCCCTAATTTGCCCTTGACCGACCAAATGCCTGTAGATCCTGTCCCTCAGAAAACGGTCTGACAATTTACCCACTACAGACCGAAGGCTAACCCATCATATCAAGAAGTCTTACAACACCAGGTTAAAGTCCAACAGGTTTGTTTCAAACACGAGCTTTCGGAGCACGGCTCCTTCTTCAGGTGAATGGAAAGGCTTGTTCCAGAAATGTTTATATAGACACAGTCAGAGATGCCCCGGAATGCGAGCACCTGCAGGCAATCAAATCATCAAAGATGCAGAGAGAGAGGTAACTCCAGGTTAAAGAGGTGTGAATTGTCCCAAGCCAGTTCAGTCGGTAGGCCTCTGCAAGTCCAGGCTTGTTGGTGGGGGCCGAATGTAATGCGACATGAATCCCAGATCCCGGTTGAGTCCGCATTCATGCGTGCGGAACTTAGCTATAAGTTTTTGCTCAGCAATTTTGCGTTGTCGCGTCTCCTGAAGGCCTCCTTGTAGAATGCTGACCCGGAGATCAGAGGCTGAATGTCCTTGACTGCTGAAGTGTTCCCCAACTGGAAGGGAACAGTCCTGCCTGTTGATAGTCGCACGATGCCCGTTTATTCGTTGTCGCAGTGTCTGCATGGTCTCGCCAATGTACCACGCTTCGGGACATCCTTTCCTGCAGCGTATGAGGTAGACTACATTGGTCGAGTCGCACGAGTATGCGCCGCGTACCTGGTGGGTGGTGTTTCCACGTGTAATGGTGGTGTCCATGTCGATGATCTGGCATGTCTTGCAGAGATTAACCTGGCAGGGTTTTGTGGTGTTGTGGTTGCTGTTCTGAAGGCTGGGTAATTTGCTGCAAACAATGGTTTGTTTGAGGTTGCGCGGTTGTTTGAAGGCCAGTAGTGGGGGTGTGGGGATGACCTTGGCAAGATGACCATCCTAAATTGTGTGAGGGTGTGCGCCCGCACAACTTTGTGTGTCTATATGTGTGAGGCTGTGTGTCGGAGTTTGTATGTGTGGGTTCGCATGTGTGGCTCTGAGAGTTTGTGCGAGCAGGTGTGTGCGTGTGAGTCTAAATGGGTGAGAGTGTGCGCGCAGTTTGTGGTGTGTGTGTGTGTGTAATTTGTGCATGTGCGTGTTGCTTTGTATGTGGGTGTGTCTGAGTATGTGTGTGAGCGTGTGTGCGTCTTTGTGTGTGTGGGAGTATCTGCGTTTGTGTTTGCATGTGTGTTTGTTGCGGGATGCTTGCGTGTGAATGTTTGTGGGTCTGCCTGAAAGTGTGAGTGTGGGAGTATGTCTGTGAGTGTGTGGGTGTGTATGTGTGTGCACTTTGTGTGTATGCGGGGGCTGTGTGATTTTGTGTGTGTGGGTAAATATTAGGATGTTTGTGGAGCTCTGAGTGCATTGTTATTTTTGTGTGGGTAATGTGTCAGTTGGTGTGTGTTTGTGGGTGGGTGCTTGCCGGTGTGATGGTGTATGTGTGATCGCGTATGTGTGCGTTTGGATGTGTGGGTTCGTGTGTGTGGGTGGGTGTGGGTAGATGTGATTGTGGTACAGGTATGTGTCTGGGTGTATTTATGTCTCTGTGTCTGTGAGTGCGTATTTGTATCGCTGTGTGCATATGTGTGTACATGTATCGCTGTGTGTATGTGAGTGTTTGTATTTGTGTCTGTGTATGTGTATATTTGTGCCTCTGTGTCTGTGAGTGTTTGTGTTCGTCTCTCTGTGTCTGTGAGTGTTTGTGTTTGTGTATCTGTATGTCTGTGAATCTGTGTATTTGAGTGTATTTGCTTGTCTTTGTCAACGCCTCATCAATCAAACTCATAATATCACTCCGAGACTGATGCTTAACTTCATTGTTTATTTCTGTTCCTTTCTGTAAACCTCATCACAATTTTGATCCTGAATAGAAAAAACTGTGGGCTGTCCAAATGTGTGACTTGTTACCTGGTGGCCATGGCAGTGGGGGACCTACTGGTCGTTATTCTCGATCTGATATTGAGACACATTCCCATTGTTTTCATGGAACAGTTTGATTTCCTGCAGTCGATCCCCGTGTGTAATATCCACGCCGTCCTGCTTTATGCAGCCACTGACTGTTCTGTCTGGTTCACCGTCACTTTCACCTTTGATCGATTTGTGGCCATTTGTTGCCCGAAGCTGAAAAGTAAATATTGCAGCGAGAAAAGGGCGGCTGTGGTTCTGGGAACAGTGACTGTGCTGAGCTGTTTGAAGAACATTTCCTGGTATTTTATGTTCAGAGGTCGGTATATGCTGATGAACATCCCCTGGTTCTGTTATGTCACAAAAGATGTTCAGTTCTCTCCGGTCTGGTCAATAATCGAGTTCCTCCACCACATTCTAACCCCGACTGTTCCATTTGCCCTGATTCTGCTGCTCAATGTTCTCACCGTCAGACACATTGTCGTGAGCAGCAGGGCCCGCAGGAGACTCCGGGCTCACAGCAGTGGGGAGTGTCCCAGAGACCCAGAGATGGAGAGTCGAGTGAAATCCATAATTTTACTGTTTATTATCTCGGCCAATTTCATCCTGTTATGGTCAACGTCAATGGTTTATTCTGTATGTTATCGGATGCGGTATCTTGGGTATATGTCTGTATGGTTAGATCCTTATGTTATGGAATTGGGATTCATGTTGCAGCTCCTTAGTTGCTGCACAAACACTGCTATTTACGCCGTGACACAGACTCAGTTCAGACAGCAGTTGAATAATGTTCTTAAATTTAATTTTAGTCCGATTCTTCAATTCATTAAACACTGAGAGGAAAACCCGGCCAAGCATCCTCTCCCCCCCCCCCTCCCCCCCCATCCCCTACCAGAGCCGGTAAAACATCCCACCAACAGCCAGCCCCATCCTGATTTGCGATCCTGTATTACCAGGAGAGTCTGTCGGCGGCCATCTTATGTTACCATTGGAGCCGTCCAACGGCCATCTTGGATTTTGATTGATTGGAAGGCAGGATGAGGCGTTCGGCGCCACGAAGTGACTCCGGGAGTAGCAGCAGGCGTCGCATGCGGGTATGTAGCGGCTTTTGGCGGCCGGGAAGAGGAGGAGGAAGAACAGCCACAGTGGTGGAAAAGTCAAGAAAAGGTCCCAGTATAAATAAATCCACTGACACAGACGTTATTTGCCGGTTTTGAAAAATATCCGTACTTACGTTGCTGAAAAGGAGCAATTTCCCTTTTCAGGCATTTTAAAAACAATAAAAAAATCTAAATCACCAACATTCCGAATGAAAGGGCGGCATTACCATGGCCCACCTCGGCCACAACGCCGGCACCCCACGTAACCTCCAATAAACCGACCAAAAACCCTTCGAATCCCTCCTGACATCTTGAGGGGGTGGGGAGATTCTATTCGCCGTTATAGAAAAGGTCAACCAGTAAGGCACCAACTGGGGAGGAACTCGGCAGGGATCGACCGTGAAGTGTTTACACCGTATTGAATCTAAGTTATTTTGTGTGTACTCTCCGTGTCTTTACCGATGGAACGTTCAACCCGCTACCTCACGACTGGGGTGGGTATTCTTAGTAACAATTATTTTTTCGCAATAAAAATACTCTTAACAAAATTTTATTTTGCTGCCAAAACCCGGATGGACGATCAGCTGGTTCTGTGTGAGTCACACATGGGCGATCAGCTGATTCTGTGTGATTTTCCCCATGGTCGATCACTATTTGTGTGTGTCTCCACCCATAGCCGATGAGCTGTGTGTATGCTCGGCCCATGGCCAATCAGCTGGAGGTGTGTGCTTCCCCGATGGTCGATCTGCTGGGCGTGTGTGCCTCCCCACATGGCCGATCAGCTGGGTGTGTGTGCTTCCCCCATGGACGATCGGCCGTGCGTGTGCTCCTCCCTCGATGGTCGATCTGCTGGATTAGTGTCCCTCCCCACATGGGTAAGCAGCTGGGTGTGTGTGACTCCCACATGGTCGATCAGCCGAGCGTATGTGCCTCACACAGAAACACAATCCGTGCAGCAGAATGTGCAGCAGAATTGGCAGAGACAGAGACACAGACAGACTCAGGCCAACATCCCACACACTGCTCATTAGCTGTTGTTTCCCCACCCAGCCCGCACAGGCCACTGTCTGCTCCTGCCTGCACCGGTCACTGCTCCTCCCGATGCCACCTCATGTCAACTTCCCGTTGATGGGAACATCCGGGGCCTGCCCGGAAGAACAAAAAATGTAAAAGGGCGAAATTTCAGGAAAGGAGAATTGACGCT
This sequence comes from Scyliorhinus canicula, assembly GCF_902713615.1. NCBI lineage: Eukaryota > Metazoa > Chordata > Chondrichthyes > Carcharhiniformes > Scyliorhinidae > Scyliorhinus > Scyliorhinus canicula. The sequence continues at coordinate 142,014 of NW_024055515.1, forward strand.
TCTGAACCGAGAGTGAAGCGAGTGTCTGGAGGCAGAGGAGGGGAGTAATAATACTTCAGAAAATGGAGGGGTTACCATAGAGCTACCCGTGCGCATGTGCGGAGGGTCACCAGCCCAGCAGGCAGTGTGCGGCCAGCGACTGACTGACATCGTCTACCCTGGCATCTGAATATTGCCGCCTGGATTCTTCCCTGGCACCACAAGGTGGCCGTCAACTGTTTCCCCAGATATGAGCACCATCGATATCACTCCCCGGATATCACCCAAAACTCCAGGATTTCACCAGCGCGATTCACCACCTCACCAGATATTAACCCCCCAGATATCACCTCGGCCCCGTGGAAATCAACCCCCTTCCGAAATCACGCACCACCCCCCCCCCCCCCCATTATCAATCACCCCACCTACGGATATGGTACTCTCTTTAAATCGCTTCCTTCGATGTGAACCTCCGCGGACAGTCCCCATCCATACGTCACTCCATCCCCAGATATCACCACATCACACTGCCCCCGAAATCCCTCCTCCCCAAGCCACAGCCTCCCCCGTTAGATGTCACCCCACCTTCCACGGGCAGCACGGTAGCATATTGCTCAGCCCTATGGCTTCACAACGCCAGTATCCCAGGTTCACTTCCCTTCTTGGGTCACTGTGCGGATTACGCACGTTCTCCCCGTGCCTGCGTGAGTTTCCTCAGGGTGCTCCGCTTTACTCCCACACGGCCCTAAGACCCGCCTGCCAGGTGAATTGGACATTCAGTATTCTTCCTCTGTGTACCCGAACAGACACCAGAATGTGGCTATGACCGTGTTTTCACAGTAATTCCATTGCATTGTTTTTTAAAATATAAATTCACAATTCCCAATGACATTTGTTTTCCAATATAGGGGCAATTTAGCATGGCCAACCCACCTGTCTGTACGTCGTTTGGATTATGGTCGTGAAACCCACACAAACACCGGGAGAATGTGCAAACTCCACACAGACAGTGACCCAGAGCCGGATCGAACCTGGGACCTCGGTGCCGTGAGGCTGCTGGGCTAACAACTGAACTACCGTGCTGCCCTGCTTCATTGCATTGTTTGTTTTTATAAATATGGAGTGCCCAATTATATTTTTTCAATTAAGGGGCAATTTAGCTTGGACAATCCACCTGACCTGCACATTTTTGGGTTGTGGGGGTGAAACTCAGGCAAACACGTAGATAATGTTCAAACTCTCCAGGGACTGTGATCCAGGGTCGGGATTGAAACTGGGACCTCAGCGCCTCATTCCCAGTGCTATCCACTGCGCCACATTCCAGCCTTTCCATTGCGTTGTTAATGTACGCTTACTTCTACCAATAAAGATTATTTATATATGTATTTATTTTCATCATCACCAACAGACATCACTTTCCCCAGGGTATTTCCAACACCGGCCCCCCTCGCTCAAACTCGCGCCGCACCAAATTCCGGCTTCTGAATCCGTTCTTTGCCGGATCGCCGACCTCGATTTTGGCTCCGGGCTTTGGAGAATCCAGCCCCATTTGGCCGGCTGGCGGGACGTAGTATCCTGATGCCGGCGGGGGTGCGCAGCACCAGAAAACGTGTGCGGCGTGACGCAGAAACCCGCCTGATGTGCTCGATTCTCCATCGGTGGGATTATCTGCATTACCGGCAGAACACTCAGGCCCGCGATTTTCCCGATAGTGTGGGGGTGGCAACACTGGGGGGGGGGGGGAAGAATCCCGCTGCCGGCGGAGCGCGCATCGCCGGAAAAAGTGGCTGGCGGGACGGAGAATATCATTATTATTGTTCAGACAATAATTATAATACTATTTTTCTTTCAAATAGAGCCTGCTAATTCCTGACCACACAACAATAATAACATCAATTAAAAAATCATCTGTACGCCTCACAATCACAAACAATGGGATTCTCTGTCGGCGATATCCTCCAATTCGCCTGCATCGCATGCATGTCCACGGGTTCACCAACGGCGTGGTATGGCCACAATGGGGAAACTCATTGACCGGCTGGGGGAACGGAGAATCCCGTTACGGTGTGGTGCTATGGGCCAGGATTTAGGGAACCCCAAAGTGTGTCCTGGAGTTCACGTGACACACAACTTTTAATACTTTGTGGTTATGGAAATCACACGTGCCCACTTTACAGGTGTGGTGCAACAGAGAGCAAAAAGTATTTTTAAACAAAAAACAATGTTTATTTATGAAACCAGTTAACACTTTATGAAGCCACAATAAACATCTTAACAACTATCAGCACCAATCATCCCCACAGTAACTCTATCAATAACCCTTAATGTTTCTTTGCAACATCAGTATGACAAAATATATTTTTTAAATTCAGATTTCCGCTTAAAATCCTCTACTGAGAGCAGTCATCACTTTGAATTGGACCAAATAATCTTGAGACAGCCTTTAGATTGCAGAAAGATTCTTATACAGCCGCTTGCTTGTCTTGCAGCTCTGCAGTCTAAAAACGAATCTAAATAAAACCGTGTAGCTGCCTGCCAGGGGCAAACACACAGGGACACACACGTACATAAGCATAGGAGTCACACACATAAATATGAAGAGGGATACAAATGACTCAAGCACCCAGTGTCAGACACACCCTCTTCTCTTTTGCAGCCTCATGCCAATCTGCCAATTACGAGAAAACCAAACATCTCAGCTCCGGGAGTCACTGCCAAAGTTCCTCGGCGTACTGTCCTGTGCCAAACCATCGTCATCTGCTTCAATGGCCTTCCCTCCATTTTCAGCTCAGAGGGAGGATGTTTGCCGATTATTGTACAATCTTCAGAACAATTCAGAACTCTTCAAAATCTGAAATAGAAAACGTGTAAGTATTAAGCGTGTGACGTAGTATCTATGGAGAGAAAAAAATACGTTTTTGACCAGAGGGACTGGGATACAGACTGGCAGTGGGAAATGGAGTAAAATAGACACAGTGGACAACGATATCCCTTCTGAATAAATGACACCAAACTGAACAGAGCACTTCACGATCAGTCTCAGCAATCAGGAGATGTTATCTGTAGTTATACTCTAAATCTTTAGCTACAACATTCCACCTGCCTTCCTTTTATCTGCTGTACCTGCATGTGGGGTTTCTGTTATTCATGGACGAGTACACCCAGACTCCTCTGCAACAAAGAACACCGAATTATCTCTCCATGTAGTTGTTAAGTTATCTTTCATTTTTCCAACCAAAATGGATATCCACATTAACCTCCATCTGCCAAAGTTTGGTCCACCTGACTTATCTTTAAATGAGGATATACATTATGTATTTCCTCATTGCAACATGCCAACCCACGTATTTTAGCATCACCTGCTATCAAGTTGGCTATCGTACCTTCTGACCCTACATCAGGATCATTAATATATATTGTGAATAGTTTGGGCTAGAGGATTACAAAATATGTTAAAGTTGAGCGACAAGTATTTGAGCGGCTAAGCATTTTGAGGTTCAATATAACAGCGGAATGAGTTTCGGGGAATGAACAAAACTCAGCGGACGCAGTGTGATTATTTCTTGTTGAAAATCCAGAACAAGAGGACAGGCATTCATTCAAGGATTTATTTAATTATTACAAAATTCAGACGCGCAATAATGTATCCGACAAGCACGATGAAAATTCAGCTGACTAATCTCCTGAAATGAGGCAACATTGCATCAACGATGAGACGATTCTATCGCGGATCATTTTATCCTTGAGAGACACATGGAGGAAGGAACATCATAGTGTCATTGATAGTAAAGGAAACAGAAAATGATGCAAATACATTGAAAAATTGAGGAAAGATATGTGCAGAGATGAACAGAGGGAACGATTCGTCTAATATGAATCTTGTTCAGATCCTCTCCGGTACATGGCCACATTTTCCTCTCAGGGAGACTGCAGCTTGTCTGTAAATGTCTTCTACTTTGATTCGCAGATATGTCTGCCAGAACACGGAGGTGTGCAGACAGAGAAAAGTGGGTGTTCGCGCTGTACCAGTGGGATGCTTCAGATAGTGTGGGAGAATATCTGAAGGTTAGCCTTGAATCCTGATTGTGAGGGATTGCTGATTGTTGGGTTATGAGGGTAGCAGTACATTTAGCTGCGTGAGATTATTTTTTCGCGTAGATAATGACATGTAGATTTGATTTAACTGACGTTGACCTTGCATATGAGTCCTCTGAACTGCTTCTGTCAGTCCGTCCATGTGTTTAGGGCCATTCTGCATCCAATGGTCTCCCTGGCAATACGATTCCAGTCACATCTATCAGGATTTATAGAATGGCGTCCCCTCACCCTCACCCATCTCCACAGTCCCGACTCTGATGGAATCACGGCCACACCTCCTTTCGGTTTCCATGAACCACATATGTGAGTCAGAGAACCCGTCCTCTGTGTCGTAGACCTGCCTCCAATAACAAATTTCACACTTCAAAGCAGATACCTGAGACTGTGACACATCCCTGTAAGATGCATTTACTTTCTTCCAGAGCTTCATGCTTGCTGAAATATGTGCCAGTCTTACATACATTTAGACCCACAGTTCAGTCCGGGTCGTGCTTGCTAACAGGTAGAGTTAAGTCGACCGAGAAGGAAGTACGGTAGCATCATAAATGCTTCACAGCTCCAGGGTCCCAGGTTCGGTTCCCGACTGGGTCACTGTCTGTGCGGAGTCTGCACGTCCTCCCCGTGTGTGCGTGGGTTTGCTTCGGGTACTCCGGTTTCCTCCCACAGTCCAAAGATATGCAGGTTAGGTGGATTGCCCATGCTAAATTGCCGTAGTGTCGTAAAATGTAAGGTTGGGGGGGGGGGTTGTTGGATTACGGGTCTAGGGTGGATACGTGGGTTTGAGTGGGGTGATCATTGCTCGGCACAACATCGAGGGCCGAAGGGCCTGTTCTGTGCTGTACTGTTCTATGCTCTATGAAGTATGTAAGCTAAACAGGAATGGGCATATTCTCAGATCTTGGATCGTGAATCGAAACCCAGAAAATATCACAAACATGCCCTTCTCTCTGACTTTTTGTTGCTTTTAATATGTGCCTCTGGATGTAGATCTTCACTGACAGTCTCACGCTGGTTGGTATAGAGATGACGAAACAATCGAGTCATTTACCGTCCTGCCCCAAGTCTGAAACGTCAAACTGAGCAGAAGTATCACTATCACTGACTCGCAAAATGAAACGTCAGAGACTAAACACAAGTGCTCAATTCTGTTGGCGCTCTCTATATGAAGATATTCCGTTCTCTCTATAACCAGCTTCACTCGCCTCGTCATTCCCCAGAGTCGTGCATTTTCCCTTTCCATTATTATGCTTGAATTTGAAAGATATAATTGACTATGCTTCCTCCATGGACCTTAGCAGTTTATTCGCTGTTTAAGATAATTCACTTCGTCTCACCTCTTAATAATTATCTTAACTCTGGACGGAATTTCAGCCTCGTGAAAAAGTTTGTCGTTAAGCACTGTGGAAACAACAGCTGTTTATGAATAACGCCTGGATCAAATCGCCCTTACCCTTCACTGTTCTGATGAGAAAGTCACTGTGCACATTACCGCCAAGATCCCTGAAACAATTCTAAAAACATATAATGCATCTTCACTCATTCAAATAGTTACCAATGTTTAATGATCAAAATGGTGCACAATAATGCAACTGATATCCATTTGATTCTCTCTGAATTATTGAAATTTATTCCTGATCTGTGTTCCGTAATGTTCCTAGTTGTAACGCCAAGATCGCCGTCTGAATCTCCTCAACTTGTTGTCACATTTCAATATCCTTGAGATCTCCCAAAACTGAATATGTGTTACTTACTAGTGCAATTTTCTATTCAGGGATTCCGAGACGTTACAGGAAATATTTAGTCATCAGTCCAACTCCAGCTTTCTGGAACCCCGGACAGGCGCCGGAATGTGGCGACTAGGGGCATTTCACAGTAACTTTATTGAAGCCTACTCGTGACAATAAACGATTTTCATTTATTTTTTTCATTTTCATTTCGTTCACCTGCCACACTCGCCGAGCCAATTCAATGGCCTTCCCTGTAGCCTGACATGCAACCTCATGTCCGAGGCCCGCTTGTAGTCACAATGATGACACCTGTATACCTGGCACTGCAGAGACAGCGACCATAACACAGGTCGCTTGAAGTTTTCTATTGATAAGGCAAAATATGACCCCCAACACAGTGTTTTGGATTGAAGTAAAGGCATGTTTTACTAATACATGTCAGCACGTGGCCAAATGTAACTGGGGTCAGATTCCTACGGTACAATCTGCAGCAGAGCAGTAGAGTCTCGGTGAAAATAAAATTGGGTGTATAGATAAAAGATTTTCTCAATAGGTGGAAGTGTAGGAGCAATCCGTTCAGCGAGTCTGGATGTTCAGGATAATCCGAGACTGGAAATGGAAGACCACAAAAGTTTGTACCAAGTGTAAAAGGGGAAGATCAATCGCGGCCTCAAAGGAATACAGGAAATGCAAGAGGGAATTCCATAAAATAATTGAAATAACAAATCAGGGAATTAAAAATAACTTTGGAATAAGAGGAAATAATATATTTTATAAACACTTCCAAGTGAAGAGCTTAACCCGCGAAAATGTATTGCCCATTAGAGATACATCTGTGTGCGAAGTCGCAGGATATTGCTCGGTTGTTAAATGTACATTTCCCATAGATCTTCACTCAGGAGAAAGAGGGAGTAGGTGCAGGATTCAGGAAGTGGGACTTTAAGGACTTTGCGTAGTTTGACATGAGAAGTGAGGAGGTGTTGGAGGCTTTTGACGGGCATAAAATAGACAGGTCCGCAGTCCTGGATGATCTGCATCCCGGTCTACTCTGGGACGCGAGTGAGAATATTTCAGGGTCCCTGATGCAAGTTTTTTATTCAAATAATATATTTGCTGGATCTTTAACATAATTTAACAACGGAGAATAAACCTTTACATGGCCTGACAATGTACAAATATGAAATAAAAAGTAATCACAGTAATACGAACTCCAACAACTGTCATACTACACAGCAGAATCACGCATCCCGCTAACATCCCCCCTTTCCTTTGCCCCTCCACGAATAGTTAACGGTGACCAACTCTTTAAAGTGCGAATTATTCACTCCCAGGATAAACACCAACAGCTGTGCGTCCATTTTTGTGCTGAGTGGCCGAATGTCAGTCGTTTCAATCAATCCATCTCTTCGCATTCAGGTTCAGGGTGAGCATCAGGGCGGCTGCGAATGTTGTGCTCACAATTGAGGTCCTTCTTAGTTATTCCCACGATTTCTAGATGCGTGGAGAGGAACAGCTGGTCAAATCGGGTTTCAAAACCTTGGCCCAGCGACAGTGATGCATCCGCAATATAATTTCTAGTCAGAATAGTGAGAAACTTTATATGGAGCGTGAGTGAGAGCCTGCAGTAAATTTTGTAGATGGTTTACACTAGAAATAGAAGGGTTGCCAATCAACATAGCAGCACATACCCAAGGATTGTGAAGAATGAATCTGACAGTCTTTTAGCTGTGATTCTCTGGGTGCGACTCCTTTGGAAGTAGAAGATGTGATGTGGCCCACCTATTCTCTGACACACATCCATTCCCGGGCCATATGCCGAACACCCATCAGAATAAGAACTGTGGAACATTTAAGAATCAGTTATGCTGCGGTGCGTCTGGAGACACATGTAAGTCAGTCCATCAGTAACTGCAAGAGGGAGGCGATTGCATTTTTAGGGCATGACTTGAGATAACGCGATACAGCCTTGTCGACGCCCACTAGCCACATAACATCACCAACACAAAGCTCCACATTTCCATTGCCTCGTCCGAGCGGCGCCACCTTCCCAAATCCCTCCGTCTCTCTTTACACCGTCACTGCTCCATTCACCCACGTTTCCTTCAGCACACTGACCCATTGATCCCATCACTGACGTGAAAATGAATGCTCTTGATAGATCGGACTATTTTCTCTGCAGTGAGAACTCACTCAACCTGGGTTTAATTGTACCTGAGTTGCTGACATTGTCAGAAGACTGAATCACACCTGTGTTCAGAAGTGGAACACAACGTAGAAGCTGCGCCGATTTAAAATAACACTAATAATTTACGGAGTGGGGGCATCGCTGGCTGGACCACAGTGTATTACCTATCCAGGGCTGCACGGTGGCGCAGTAGTTAGCACTGCTGCCTCACAGCGCCGAGGTACCAGGTTCGATCCCGGCTCTGGGTCACTGCCCATGTGGAGTTTGCACATTCTTCCCAACGATGTGCAGGATAGGTGGATTTTCCACGCAATATTCTTGGAAAAATGAATTGGGTATTCTGAACTTATTTTAAAAAAAATATTACCCATCAGCAATGCTCGGTGTCAAGATGGTGAAGAGCTTCATTGTTGATGACGGAGAGCTGTCTTCTTGACGGTGGGGAGCGACCTAGTTGATAGTGTAGAACGTCCTTGTTGGCGGTTGAGACCTGCCTTGTTGATGGTAGAGAGCTGCCTTGTTGATGGTAGAGAGCTGCCTTGTTGCTGGTTGAGAGCTGCCTTGTTGATGGTCGTGAGCTGCCTTGTTGACAGTAGAGACCTGATTGTTGATGGTAGAGAGCTTCCTTGTTGGCGGTAGAGACCTGATTGTTGATGGTGGAGAGCTTCCTTGTTGGCGGTTGAGAGCTTCCTTGTTGAGGTTAGAAATCTGCCTTGTTGATGGTGGAGAGCTGCCTTGTTGACGGTAGAGAACTGCCTTGTTGATGGTGGAGCTGCCTTGTTGACGGTAGAGACCTGATTGTTGATGGTGGAGAGCTGCCTTGTTGGCGGTTGAGAGCTACCTTGTTGATGGTGGTGAGCTGCCTTGTTGACAGTAAAGACCTGATTGTTGATGGTGGAGAGCTTCCTTGTTGACAGTAGAGACCTGATTGTTGATGGTGGAGAGCTGCCTTGTTGGCGGTTGAGAGCTGCTTTGTTGATGGTGGAGAGCTGCCTTGTTGACGGTAGAGAACTGCCTTGTTGATGGTGGAGCTGCCTTGTTGACGGTAGAGACCTGATTGTTGATGGTGGAGAGCTGCCTTGTTGGCGGTTGAGAGCTGCCTTGTTGATGGTGGTGAGCTGCCTTGTTGACAGTAAAGACCTGATTGTTGATGGTGGAGAGCTTCCTTGTTGACAGTAGAGACCTGATTGTTGATGGTGGAGAGCTGCCTTGTTGGCGGTTGAGAGCTGCTTTGTTGATGGTGGAGAGCTGCCTTGTTGACAGTAGAGACGTGATTGTTGATGGTGGAGAGCTGCCTTGTTGGCGGTTGAGAGCTGCCTTGTTGATGGTGGAGAGCTGCCTTGTTGATTGTGGAGAGCTGCCTTGTTGATGGTGGAGAGCTGCCTTGCTGGCGGTTGAGAGCTGCCTTGTTGATCGTGGAGAGCTGCCTTGTTGATGGTGGAGAGCTGTCTTGTTGATGGTGGAGAGCTGCCTTGTTGATGGTGGAGAGCTGTCTTGTTGATGGTGGAGAGCTGCCTTGCTGGCGGTTGAGAGCTGCCTTGTTGATCGTGAAGAGCTGCCTTGTTGATGGTGGAGACCTGCCTTGTTGACAGTAGAGACCTGCCTTGTTGAGGGTGGAGAGCTTCCTTGTGAGGGTGGAGAGCTTCCTTGTTGAGGTTAGAGATCTGCCTTGTTGATGATGGAGAGCTGCCATTTTGATAGTCGAGAGATTCCTTGTTGATGGCGGAGAGCTGCCTTGTGGAACTGCTGCAGGCTAATTGAATTCTGTGAATTTAACCTGCAACTTGACCAAAGTCAAACTGGTCGTTACCTTGAAGAGTCTATTCCAGAATACGGTGTTTTCGTGTATCTGCTGTTCGTGTCCTTCTACGTGATAGCGGTCATGTCTTTGGAAGATGTTGTATAATTCAACTTGCCGAGTCTCTGAGAAACATCTTGCAGGCTATACTTACTGCTGCCAAAGTTGGTTCAGTAAGGAATGAGTGAAGGTTTGTGAAAGGAGTGCTAATCAAACAGATGCTTCGTACTGATTGGTACATAACGTCTTGAATGTTGGACATGTTATCACCCAGGGAAGTGGAAGACTTCCAGCCCTCCCGTGAACTGTGTCCTCCAGATTGTGGACAGGCGTTAGCGAGTAAGTATGTGTCTTCCCCCCCCCCCCGGATTATGAAAGGCTGAACTGTCCTTTCAGTGATCGTATTTCTGTATACAGTCCAGATCAGTTCCTTGTACATGGTAACTCCAAGGAGGTTGGTCATGGGAGATTCGCTATTCATATTGTCACTGAATATCGAAGGGCAATGATTTGATTCTCGCTCTTGTTATTTGTACGACACGCGTATTTGATTCCACTTAATGATGCACTGAAATGTTTATTTTAAAAATAAATTTAGTGCACCCAATTCATTTTTCCAATTAAGAGGAAATTGAGCTTGGCCAATCCACCAAACATGCACATCTTTGGGGTGTGGGGGCGAAACACACGCAAGCACGGGAGAATATGCAAATTCCACACGGACAGTGACCCAGAGCCGTGATTGAACCATGGACCTTGGCGCCGTGAGGCAGTTGTGCTAACCCACTGCGCCACCGTGATGGCCCTGAAATATTCATTTAATCTGTCCTATGTGGAACCTACCCGCGCCGCCGTGTGTGTGTGAGATTATTAACTACAAAATGCTCTGTGTGTTCATATAAAAAGGTACTGTGCTCCAGCAATCTCACAGTGATTGTGCGGCAATCAGTGTAAAATCACGAAAGCACTGTTTCTGCTACTTGGTTTCATCGTTCTGGTACAGGCCATAGCTTCCGATGAAGGGAGGGGACACTTTCAGAGCGGCGGGGTGCCAGTGGGAGCAAAGATAATATAAGGTGGGAACCGGAAGTACGACCCGCGGACTTCTGGGAAGGATTTTCTCCTAGCCAATAAATTCTGGTGGAGAGGATACCCGAGACACTACACGTGTAGTGTCTCCCACCCGCCCTCCTCCTTTAACCTAATAATAAGACCCATTGGTGTGAGCAGGTTAGTGCTATATTATATTATTATTTTTTTATTTGTTTTATATTTGTTTACCAGAACTTGGTTGAAATTAAGTGGGATGGCAGGGAAGGTAGTGCAATGTTCCTCCTGCAGGATGTTTGAGGTGAGGGATGCCGTTAGTGTCCCTGCTGATTTTACCTGCAGGAAGTGCAGCCAGCTCCAGCTCCTGCAAGACCGAGTTATGGTACTGGAGCTGGAGTTGGATGAACTTCGGATCATTCGGGAGGCAGAGGTGGTACTAGATAGGAGCTTCAGGGAAGTAGTTACACCAAAGACTGGAGATAGATGGGTAACTGTAAGAGGGACTGGGAAGAAGCAGTGAGTGCAGGGACCCCCTGCGGTCGTTCCCCTGAGTAACAAGTATACCGTTTTGGATACTTGTGGGGGGGACGACTTACCAGGGGTAAGCCATGGGGTGCGGGACTCTAGCACGGAGTCTGTCCCTGTTGCTCAGAAGGGAAGGGGGGAGAGGAGCAGAGCATTAGTAATTGGGGACTCAATAGTCAGGGGCACAGATAGGAGATTTTGTGGGAGCGAGAGAGACTCACGTTTGGTATGTTGCCTCCCAGGTGCAAGGGTAGGTGATGTCTCGGATCGTGTTTTTCGGGTCCTTAAGGGGGAGGGGTGCAGCCCCAAGTCGTAGTCCACATTGGTACTAACGACATAGGTAGGAAAGGGGACAAGGATGTCAGGCAGGCCTTTAGGGAGCTAGGATGGAAGCTCAGAGTGAGAACAAACAGAGTTGTTATCTCTGGGTTGTTGCCCGTGCCACGTGATAGTGAGACGAGGAATAGGGAGAGAGAGCAATTAAACACGTGGCTACAGGGATGGTGCAGGCGGGAGGGATTCAGATTTCTGGATAACTGGGGCTCTTTCTGGGGAAGGTGGGACCTCTATAGACAGGATGGTCTATATCTGAACCTAAGGGGCACCAATATCCTGGGGGGGGGAGATTTGTTAGTACTCTTTGGGGGGGGTTTAAACTAATTCAGCAGGGGCATGGGAACCTGGATAGTAGTTTTGGGGTGCGAGAGATTGAGAGTAGAGAGGTCAGGAGCACAGATTTGACTTCGCAGGTGGGTGCCAGTGTTCAGGTCGGTGGTTTGAAGTGTGTCTATTTCAATGCCAGGAGTATACGAAATAAGGTAGGGGAACTGGCAGCATGGGTTGGTACCTGGGACTTCGATGTTGTGGCCATTTCAGAGACATGGATAGAGCAGGGACAGGAATGGTTGTTGCAGGTTCCGGGGTTTAGGTGCTTTAGTAAAGTCAGAGAAGGGGGAAAAAGAGGGGGAGGTGTGGCGCTGCTAGTCAAGGACAGTATTACGGTGGCAGAAAGGATGCAAGATGGGGACTCTTCTTCCGAGGTAGTATGGGCTGAAGTTAGAAACAGGAAAGGAGAGGTCACCCTGTTAGGAGTTTCTTATAGGCCACCTAATAGTTCTAGAGATGTCGAGGAAAGGATGGCGAAGATGATTCTGGAAAAGAGCGAAAGTAACAGGGTAATTGTTATGGGAGACTTTAACTTTCCTAATATTGACTGGAAAAGATATAGTTCGAGTACATTGGATGGGTCGTTCTTTGTACAATGTGTGCAGGAGGGGTTTCTGACACAATATGTTGACAGGCCAACAAGAGGTGAGGCCACTTTGGATTTGGTTTTGGGTAATGAACCAGGCCAGGTGTTAGATCTGGAGGTAGGTGAACACTTTGGAGACAGTGACCACAATTCGGTGACCTTTACATTAGTGATGGAAAGGGATAAGTATACCCCGCAGGGCAAGAGTTATAGCCGGGGGAAGGGCAATTATGATGCCATTAGACATGACTTAGGATGTATAAGTTGGAGAAGTAGGCTGCAAGGGTTGGGCACACTGGATATGTGGAGCTTGTTCAAGGAAAAGCTATTGCGTGTTCTTGATCAGTACGTACCAGTCAGACAGGGAGGAAAGGGTAGAGCGAGGGAACCATGGTTTACCAAAGAAGTGGAATCTCTTGTTGAGAGGAAAAAGGTGGCCTATGTGAAGATGAGGCGTGAAGTTTCAGTCGGGGCGCTTGATAGTTACAGGGAAGCGAGGAAGGATCTAAAGAGAGAGATAAGACGAGCAAGGAGGGGACATGAGAAGTCTTTGGCAGGTAGGATCAAGGAAAACCCAAAAGCTTTCTATAGGTATGCCAGGAATAAAAGAATGACTAGGGTAAGAGTAGGGCCAGTCAAGGACAGTGGTGGGAAGTTGTGTGTGGAGGCTGAGGAGATAAGCGAGATACTAAATGAATACTTTTTGTCAGTATTCACTCAGGAAAAAGATAATATTGTGGAGGAGAATGCTGAGACCCAGGCTATTAGAATAGATGGCATTGAGGTGCGTAGGGAAGAAGTATTGGCAATTCTGGACAAGGTGAAAATAGATAAGTCCCCGGGGCCTGGTGGGATTTATCCTAGGATTCTCTGGGAAGCCAGGGAAGAGATTGCTGAGCCTTTGGCTTTGATTTTTAGGTCATCATTGGCTACAGGAATAGTGCCAGAGGACTGGAGGATAGCAAATGTGGTCCCTTTGTTCAAGAAGGGGAGTAGAGTTAACCCCGGTAACTATAGGCCGGTGAGCCTCACGTCTGTGGTGGGTAAAGTCTTGGAGAGGATTAAAAAAGGTACGATTTATAATCATCTAGATAGGAATAATATGATTAGGGATAGTCAGCATGGTTTTGTGAAGGGTAGGTCATGCCTCACAAACCTTATCGAGTTCTTTGAGAAGGTGACGGAACAGGTGGACGAGGGTAGAGCAGTTGATGTGGTGTATATGGATTTCAGTAAAGCGTTTGATAAGGTTTCCCACGGTCGGCTATTGCAGAAAATACAGAGGCTGGGGATTGAGGGTGATTTAGAGATGTGGATCAGAAATTGGCTAGTTGAAAGAAGACAGAGAGTGGTGGTTGATGGGAAATGTTCAGAATGGAGTTCAGTTACGAGTGGCGTACCACAAGGATCTGTTCTGGGGCCGTTGCTGTTTGTCATTTTTGTAAATGACCTAGAGGAGGGAGCAGAAGGATGGTTAAGTAAATTTGCAGACGACACTGAAGTCGGTGGAGTTGTAGACAGTGCGGAAGGATGTTGCAGGTTACAGAGGGACATAGATAAGCTGCAGAGCTGGGCTGAGAGGTGGCAAATGGAGTTTAATGTGGAGAAGTGTGAGGTGATTCACTTTGGAAAGAATAACAGGAATGCGGAATATTTGGCTAATGGTAAAATTCTTGGTAGTGTGGATGAGCAGAGGGATCTCGGTGTCCAGGTACATAGATCCCTGAAAGTTGCCTCCCAGGTTGATAGGGTTGTGAAGAAGGCCTATGGTGTGATGGCCTTTATTGGTAGAGGGATTGAGTTCCGGAGCCATGAGGTCATGTTGCAGTTGTACAAAACTCTAGTACGGCCACGTTTGGAGTATTGCGTACAGTTCTGGTCGCCTCATGATAGGAAGGACGTGGAAGCTTTGGAACGGGTGCAGAGGAGATTTACCAGGATGTTGCCTGGTATGGAGGGAAAATCTTATGAGGAAAGGCTGATGGACTTGAGGTTGTTTTCGTTAGAGAGAAGAAGGTTAAGAGGTGACCTAATAGAGACATACAAAATGACCAGAGGGTTAGATAGGGTGGACAGCGAGAGCCTTCTCCCGCGGATGGAGGTGGCTATCACGAGGGGACATAGCCTTAAATTGAGGGGCAATAGATATAGGACAGAGGTCAGAGGTGGGTTTTTTACGCAAAGAGTGGTGAGGCCGTGGAATGCCCTCCCTGCAACAGTAGTAAACTCGCCAACATTGAGGGCATTTAAAAGTTTATTGGATAAGCATATGGATGATAAGGGCATAGTGTAGGTTAGATGGCCTTTAGTTTTTTTTTTCCATGTCGGTGCAACATTGAGGGCCGAAGGGCCTGTACTGCGCTGTATCGTTCTATGTTCTATCCCTTAGAAAAGGTGGTTAGTATATATAAAAGTAGATTATAAATATCAATTCAAATGTGCCTGAGGATTTCATTCAGTGGGTCGTCACAGTGGTGCCATTCAATTGAACCACAGCTGATGAGAGTTTGTGTTGCCTGTTATTAATTGAATAATCCATTTATTTCCCAGATCGCTCTGTAGGATGTGATGAAACTGGAGCAAAATGCAGACTTCTAAGTTGCAACAAAGGCAATGTTGAATGACAAGAAATATGTGCTCGGCTTCTCAAGTGCTGCAACGCTGAATAACTTAACAAAGAGAACCAGTCCCTCTGTGAGCTCCGTCTAACACTCCGGTTGAATCGAACTGTAATTCCAATAATTCACTCTCTGCTTTATTGTGTAATTTCAATACTCCCCCATTCATTGCTTTCTGAATTATGGGAATAAAACTGGCTGTATTGGCAAATGGTTATTATCCACGTCTGAGTTCTGTCTCGGAATGGTGCGTCAGAAAGTGACTGGAGAGGGGGGAGAGTTCAAAACGTGACAACGCCACATTGCCTTTGTGTAGCTTTAAAATAATCATCATATTTGAAAGTTGACATCAAACCAATGTCATAGGATTTTCACCGCATACACTCAGTGTATCATGCTCTGTTTTTCTCTGTCACTTTTCCTCTGTCTCTTTTTCTTCGTCCCCATTTTTCTCACAATGTATCGGTACCTCTGTTTGTCCATTTCCCTTTCGCTGATCTTCGCTGTTTTTTCTCACCTCACATTTCTATCTTTCTCTTCGTCTCCCTCTCCCTATTTCGCTACTTATCTCCTTCTCTTTATTCCTATTTGTCTTTTTTACTGTACCTATTTATCTCCCCCTCTCCCTATATCTCCATTTATATCGACCCTATCGCTCTCTCCCATTGGATATCTTTCATCTTCGATCGATTTCCATATCAATTTATCTTCCTCTGTCCCTCTCTCTCACTCCCTCTGTCTCTCACTTTCCATTATTCTACCCATTTCTACCCATTCCTTCATTTTTCCGTCTCTTTCTGCCTCTCCATTTCTCTCATACGCAAGCACAGACTGTGTCCCCCTCCTTCTCTCACTTTATCGATTCCGTGGACTTGTTGTCAGGAATGAAACTGGCTTCATTTGTCGCCGACTCTTGCCTGTGTTTCATTTTTCACATGGTTCAACGTGTCAGCATCTTCTATCAGAGGGGGTTGCAGAAGTTGGCAGATCCACAGTGGTCTCATTTAGCTTCAATACACTCACATTGTGCGTAACGCAAATTATAGCCAACGTCATACATTCCCTTAAAAATGCCGTGTCTCACAATCTCAATTTATCTTCTTGCTACATTTGCACCTTCCTCTCTATCGCGCATTATATCTATACTTTCTGCACTGTCTACCTGTCTCTCAATTTACCTCTCTGTCACCTCCTGCTCCATTTGTCTCTGTATTTCTTTCAGTCTCTACCTTTCTCTCCCATCACTTGTTTTCACAGCTGTCTGTCTTCAACTGCATGACGTTCTATCTCAGTTTCTCTCTCACCATTTTCCTCCCTCTCTGTTTCTTGACTCTCTCAGTTCTTCTCTCTCTTCATGTCTCTCTCGCTCTCCATGTTATTTCTGACTGACTGTCTCTACTTCTCTCAATGTTTCCTGTCATCTCACTCTTTCACTTTCCCTCTTGCTCTCCACCTGCTGACCCTTTTCTCCGTCCCTCACTTTGATGAAAACGCCTTTCTCTGACTCTAACGCTGTCATTAGCACTCCACCGCCTTCTTTCACCAAAACTCGCTCCACTCTTTCCGCTCCCTGTAACAGTCTCTCCCCTTTCTGTATAACACCCTTCTACCTAACGCGCTCTCTCCATCTATTGACAACTCCATCAACGCTCTTTAACATTCACTAATTTTAAGTTTGAATTTAGAGTACCCAATTTGTTGTTTTCCAATTCAGGGGCAATTTAGCGTGGCTAAGCCACCTAAACAGCACATATTCTGGTTACGGAGTTGAAACCCATGCGGAAAAGGGGAAAATGTAAAAACTCGACACGGACGTGGCCCAGACCAGAGATTGAACCTGGGATCTTGGTGCCGTGAGCCAGCATCACTAACCACTGTGCCACCGTGCTGCCCTCTCTTTAACGATCACGCCAATCTCTCAAGTATTCATTTTCTCAATTAGCCACTCTCTCCCAACTACCAATGACAACATTCTCATCCCATAAACCTCTCTTTTGTCTCTCTAATGCCACCCGATGAATCTTTTATGCGAAACAAAACAGGGTAGAAATCAAGGACAGAATACCGAGCAGCTCGTTAGCATTGTGGATAGCACACTCGCTTCACAGCTCCAGGGTCCCATGTTCGTTTCCGGCTTGGTTCACTGCCTGCGCGGAGTCTGCACATCCTCCCCGTGTGTGCGTGTGTTTC
This sequence comes from Scyliorhinus canicula, assembly GCF_902713615.1. Lineage (NCBI taxonomy): Eukaryota > Metazoa > Chordata > Chondrichthyes > Carcharhiniformes > Scyliorhinidae > Scyliorhinus > Scyliorhinus canicula. The sequence continues at coordinate 159,436 of NW_024055515.1, forward strand.
CTCCGGGTGCTCCGGTTTCCTCCCACAATCAAAATATGCGCAAGTATGATGGATTGGAGAAGATAAATGTTGGGTGGGGTTACGGGGATAGGGTGGAGGTGTTGACCTTGGGTAGGGTGCTCTTTCCAGGAGCCGGTGCAGACTCGATGGGCCGAATGACCTCCTTCTGCACTGGAAATTCTATGTAAAAAAAAGATCCAAAACAATATTGCTGAAGCCGTTTAATGAAATAGACTCATTTTTTTATCATGCATCAGAGCGACTGTATCAGGGAGAAACAACGGATGGAGGGAGTGAAAGAGAGATTGGGGGCTGAACGCTGATTGGCGGGTGCCTGATGGGGTGAGGGAGAGTGAAATACTACCTTTATAGCCACTGGCTTAGTTCAAAACAAATCCTCTCCGAGAGTTTGATCTGAAATCCAGGAGGAGAGATTTTTGAATGATTCGCAAGGAACGAGACACCTCAACCGCTTCCGAGACTGAGAGAAGAATATTAACACCGTGTGAATACCGACAGGTGAGAACACAGCATTGTTGTGTGGCGTGGGAGAGTGCTGCTTTTTTAATTGACTTTGTGGATGAAATTTTTCTGAAAGTAACAGAGATAATAATGGAAATAATGGGGGTGAATTTGCTTCTTCTCCGATCTCCCTGTGTCGGCGAAATACATCTTTAAGCTCTAGAACAGTGTCAAAGATCAATAGTTCATTTACTGTAACTTACTCTTAGCAGTCTTTAAAAAAGTTCTCAGGGTGGAAACCTTTCCGTTGTGAATATGGGGGAGTCGTGTCTACTTGGGTGGGTTGTATCTGTGTGCAGTGGAGGGAAATACATTTTTCAAAAGATGTGGAACCTCGCGACGTACAGATCGAGATTCATGCGATTTTCTACCTGGCAGAAATGTTTCAGGGACAGATTGCAGAAAGTGGTGAGGCAGGCAAACAATTTGAGCACTGTTCTCAGTTCTAGTCTCCATACCCTACAGTTTAGTCACACCTGCGATTCTTTGCGAACTTCTGGTCTCCATATCGCTCGGTTTGGTCAGGCCTGCAACATTGTGCACAGATGTGGTCTCCGCATCCCTCTGTTGCACCACTTGGAACAATTTGTCCGTTATTGCCCCCATAAACGCCAGTTACTCCATACTTGAATCAAGGTACATCGTTATGCTCTCCATAGACTTGTCTTAGACCACACGTGGAGAACTATGTTCAAATTTGATCTTCATATATTCTGCAAAGACTACACTTTAAGCAGTCCCCAAGATTTTCCCCTCAGTATCTCTCGCTTAGACGCCATTTGGATCACTTTACGGTGAAGGTCAATATATCTCTCAGTTACATCACGCTTTGAGCCCTGTGCATCATTCCCGACGCCATACATCTGGGTTCGGCAACACATGGGAGTCTATGCACTGTTTCAGTCTCCATAACCCTCGTTTTAATCACAACCTGGAACAATGTGTAGAGCTCTGTCGTCCATATCCCGCAGTATAAAATAACTTGGCGTTTTATGCACATTTTCCATCTCCATATGCATCGATAGACCATATCTTGAGCACTGAGCACTGTTCTGCCCTTCACGTCCGGCATTCGGCCACACTAGGCGGACTTCACGCCGTGCTAGTCTCCATATATTTGTGCACAACACTATCTTGGTAATCCATCGGTTAGATCAAACTTGTGTTTTTGTTCCAGGGAATTTTGCAACAGTCTTCATATTGGTTCGATATCTGAAAATAGGGAATATTTGACATAAGGTAGAAATCTGGATTTCGTTTATAAGTTTTTCGATTATTCTGCCGGGTACAAAGTGTGATCATTGGAACAAAAAATGTCTAGAGTGAAAACAGTTCATCAAACAAAAAGTGGAAGTAGCTTCGAATTTACTGCCCAAAATTATGGTGAATGTGTGAATTGCGCTTTCACGTATCTGATCGTCAGTCCAGAAGTAAAAGACTCGAACACGTCAGTAACGAATATTCGTTTATTCACGGCCGGGACAAATCTCTAAGCAGTCGGGTAACTACCTTCGAGAAGTGCCAAAGTCCCAGAATAAGGATTGTATTTTTATACATTTTACAGCTTAGGGGTGGTCCCCTTAAATTCCTAGATACACCAATGATTTGGCAAGGATCCAGAACATGTACTTATATGGAATTATTCGTCGAGGTCGGGAGGTTATTTTTGACATAATCATTAGCACAAGTCACTATTAATGCTGTTACAAAGGTTTTTCTTATCTCATGGCCATCTGGCCCAACTCACTCCAAAGCCCATTTCTTTTACATTTCAATGTTTATTTGTTTCAATTGGTCAAACAAGCTTAATTGCGCTATCTCCGCAATAAAGTAACGCTTTCCTTTCATTCCATCCTTTGACCTTTTGACATCTCTGCTTTCACAGATTCTGGTCAGAACCTTAATGGTACTAAAGCCACACTCCCTTTATTTCATCCCTTGACCTTTTGACATCTCTGCTTTCACAGATGCCGGTCAGAACACGCTCCCTTTATTCCATCCCTTGACCTGTTGACATCTCTTTCACAGAGCTTTTCAGAACTTTTATATTAACCCTATCAGCAAAATTATAAATGAAATCCACTTCTACATTCCCCCCTTTGATCATTCCATGATCACATAACACTCAGGATACTTTAGATGGAAATGAGAGCGAGGCGGAGGTACTCCTCCTCTACTAAGCTCCGGCAGGATGCCATCTCCTCATATAGGTCAGGGGTGGGTGGAACCAGTTTTTCTTTTTCGTCTAGGGCGGATCTCTGAAGCATCTGTGGTAATGCAGTGGCACCCAAACGGTTGCATAGGCATTTCACACCAGTAGCTATGATACAGAGCAACAAACAGATGGTAACGAAGATAATGAGCCCATGGAACAGGTAAGTGGCCCAAGAATTGGACCACATCCAGCTCCACCAGTCAGCCTGACCGGCGAGTCGCAAGCGCTGTACTCCATCTCTGATATGGGTTACCAGACGCGTGATATTCTCTGAACTGTCTGGAATGTAAGTGCAACATTCGGTCCCTATGATAGCACAGGTCCCCCCTTCTTTGGCTAGTAAGTAATCCAGGGCCATGCGATTCTGTAGGGCTACCGTTCGTACGGCTACCAACTCTGCACTGAGTTCACTAAGTCCCTCCGCGGTGTAATTTGCAACCTGTTCCAATAGGTCGCGGAGGAGCGCGTACTTCTTGAGGGACCAGATGGCGCTTATTTGGGGCCATAAGAGGGAAGTCACCACCTCCCACGGTGGTACTGACCTCTGGGCTCGAAAGTGGGGATGATGTTCGAGCTGGGCATAGTGTGTAGTACCCGGAACAACGAAACCCAAGTAGCACGACCCTGCCCAGTCAGTGGGGAGCCAGGGGTAAGCCTTATGGCCACAAATTAAGTAGGTGCCATTATAGGAGGTGAGGCTAGTTACCATCGAGGAGGTCCACATTTGAGTCCAATCAGGGCCCCCTGTGTGGTTAATAATGTTATTGATGATGGCGTGGCCTTTCCAGTCAGTAAAACTAAAAGTGTACTTACATGAACTGGTTCCTAACACATTTGTTCCAGGAGTTCGTACTTCCCGGAGTAAGCAGACCGTTCCTGTCTGGGGGTTCTGGATATTGAAGAACGGGGGTGTGCGATCTGCTGAGTAAGATGGCTGTCGCCAACCAAAAAAATCCCGCAAAGGGTAGCCGGCACTCAGCCATTCTTGGGCTGCTTCCCTGTGGTTTACAGAAGAGGACCTGGAGGCCCTGGCTGGTAAGGCAGAGTGACTAGTTACTGTCCTGTTCTGGAATATAACCCATTCAGCCGTCTGTTCGATCGAGAAAGGAACAGATATCAAGGGAACGCCTCCATGGGCATGGGTCGGGACCTGTGTACATACCCAGCAAGAGGAGACACCCACTTTCTTAGCATAGACATAGGACATAAACAGAAATGAATTTGCCGTTACATGGTGCGTTGCCCGCTTCCTTCTGGAAGGCGAGTAGGGGTGAGTAGTCCTTGATGGTAACATTTGTACCCTGTCCTTATCGATGCACCAGTGGTTCCACCTGCATGTGCGGCGATCGTACATTAGAACCATGTACGTAATCAGGAATCGGCGCTTCTGGTCGTCGGGAGGAACGGTGGTCGGGCAGGTTTTGATAGCGGTGGTGATCCATCGGAGATATGTCGTTGTTCCACATCGTGGGGTTCCTTCCCGGCACATGGGTGGGTGTCGGCTTACGTACAGGCATCTCCTTCTTTCGGATGCAGCGAGAGAGAGCAGGGTGGCGAGTATTGTGACGGCGAAGAGGGGCCTCATCCTGGTACTCGTGTTCCTAGGACTTAAAGGAAAAGTTTAGAACATCATGGATACTTAATTAACTTACAATGGTGCATATGTACCCATGCGTTCCGTCCCTCCACTTTTACTGCAGTGGGGGTAGTGAGTAGAACCTGTAGGGGACCCTCCCATCGAGGTTCCAAACCTTTACGTGTCCAATTTCGAATTAGGACATAATCCCCAGGGTTGTTGGAGACGTCATGAGTAATGGATGGAACTTCTTCCTGGGTGGCACGAACTCGGGAGTGTAATCCTTTCAAAATTCTAGTTAGTGTTAATATATAATTAGCCATCTCGGTAGTCATGTAATGGAATTGAACATTCCGTGGAACACTGCTGTCCCAAGGCGTTCGAAAGGCTCTGCCATATAGTATTTCCGCTGGGCTTAGGCGAGTTTTTCCTGCGGGGGTGGCACGTAGCTGGAAGAGTGCTAAAGGCAGGAGTTTGAGCCAAGTGGCCCCAAGTGTCTGCTTGTAGTTTAGCTAGTTTAGTCTTTAGAGTCTGATTAGCCCTTTCCACCACTCCAGCGGCTTGTGGTCTGTAGGCACAATGAAACTGTTGCTTTATTCCTAGCAGAGCACAGAATTCCTTATTGATTTGACCTATGAAGTGGGGACCATTGTCAGTGCTCAGCCGGGCTGGAATTCCAAATTGCGGAACAATTTCTCGCATTAACACCTTAACTACTGTCGAGGCCTTGTTATCCGTAGTCGGGTAGGGCCTCAATCCATTTGCTAAAAGTGCCCACAATGACTAACACATATTTATAGCATTGACATCTTTCCAACTCAATGTAATCCATTTGTAGGGTCTCAAATGGAGCTTCAGGTAAGGGGGTTGTGCCAGGATCACAGGGGACGGCCTTACCGGGGTTGTGCTGTTGACAGATTAGGCACCGACTGCTAATTTGTTGGGCCATTTCTTTCAGTCGTGGGTGCCACCAGCTTTTTAACAATATGTCCCCTGTGGCACGAGCTCCACAGTGAGTTGCAAAGTGTACACATTCGGTCACCCAGGCTGCTAATGAATCGGTCATACATGTTTGTCCTACCGGGGTGACCCACAGCTTATTTTCGATATCATATATACATCCTAAGTTTTTCCACATATTTACAGCAGTTGCAGGAGCGTCCTCCTGCATTTGGATTATGTCAGCAATGGTTGGCATAGGTTTTTCAGAGGGAGACTTTTCCGAGGGGATTTTAGTCTGCCTCATCATTCTAGGCACCATTAGTTTGCCAGATTTAGAAATTTCTTTTGCCTTCTCGTCCGCTCTCCTGTTGCCCGTTTCCACCAGTCCCGTGCCTTTTGTATGCGCTGCGCATTTTATTACCGCTATCTTGTCTGGGAGCATAAGGGCCTGCAATAACTGGGTTACTAACTGCTGGTGTGAGATGGGTGTACCAGCGGAGGTTAGAAATCCTCTGTTTTTCCATCACCGTCTTGATCGATGATTGCATAGCCAGATTGTCTATCCCCCCTTACGCCGACGGAAGAACTTCCATCGGTGAAAAAGGAACAATCTGCACTTGGGAGGGGTATATCGGAGAGGTCGTCTCGAGTTGGGTCGAGCATGTCTGTGGGAGGATACGTCAAAAAGTCAGCAGGGTTGATAGTGGTGCAGTGGGCAAACTGGATCTTCGGGTTATTAAGGAGAGCAATCTCATATTTGTTCTGACGAGCCATCGTGAGATGCTGAGTCTGTAGCTGTCCCAAAAGGGCCGTAACAGAATGGGAACTATAGACTGTAATATCTTGTTGGAGGGTAATATTAGCAGCCGATTGCAGGCTGTTGTAGATAGCTGCAAGAATTTGGGTACAGATAGGATAGCCAAGGGCTACCGGATCGAGTTTAGAGGAGTAGTATGCAACCGGGCGACAGCGGTCGCCGTGGCGTCGGGACAGGACAGCTGTGGCGCAGTCGGCAAGGACTGTGCCATAGAGCTGAAAAGGGCGATCATATAAGGGTCGACCAAGGGCAGGGGCCTGGAGGAGTGCCTCCTTGAGGCGGTTCTGCTAGTGACTGTTTGTGATCAGCGGGCACTAGGACCCTGCGGAGCCATGCAGTGTCAATTTCAACGCAGCAGTTCAAAGTCTGCAGCAGCTGACTGCTGCCCAGCACAAATTCTTTATCTGTTTATTCTGAGACCAATGTAGTTCTGAACATACTGAGTTACTCATAATACTGATCACATTCCAGGGGCGGTGGCGGAAGTGGCCGTGGAGGCTGTGGAGGCTGTGGGGGCTGTGGAGGCTGTGGGGGCTGTGGAGGCTGTGGGGGCTGTGGGGGCTGTGGAGGCTGTGGGGGCTCTGGAGGCTTCTGACGTCCCCCGCAATTGAACAGATGTTCCTCATCCCCATCGTCCCCCTCCTCCCAACCTTGCTTCGCATTGCTGACCGGCGCCGGGGTAGGAGTAGCATCCTTACGTTTCTTATATTCTTTACATTCCCTTTTTAAGACTTCTACTGTTTTAGCAATTCCCCCTTCAGTGAGGCCAATACCCAATTTTGAGGCATTTTCCTGCCAGCTAGCCAGTATAGATGCATCTTTCATTAACTGACAGTATTCCCTCCACAAGGCAATTAATTTCTTTGCGGTGGGTTCTTGATAATACAGAAAAATGTGTCATTTGAAACATGGAAGTCTGGCAATATCTGGTTTGAGAGGGTACAGGGAAAGATCCCACAAAAGGTTAATAGCAGCTGCAAAGAGCAGGGTTATAAAATGCAGATTCTTGCTCACAAGCAGGTTTTAGCAGACACACAGGCTTCATGTGGTAAGCTAAAACAATGGCTCACACCTTCATGGAATGTAACTATCTCAGGAAGCATCTGAAAAAGCATGGATGAGAGTTTCAATTGCATTCAGTGACGAATGTTTAAAACAGGCAAGTCTTTCAAGTCACAACCAAGTTAAATTTTAGCATACAGCTAAAAGCAAAGTTTCACACCTTAATTGAAATAAACTCTCTTAGTAAACAGCTGGAAAGAATGGAAGATGCTCAGTCGAATTTAGTGTCAAATTTAAAGGGTAATATTCTACGAACATCAAGTTAATTAAAAGAAAATTGGAGATGACCTGGCTACGAGATACATCATTTAAGTCAAAATCAAAGGTAAAGTTATGAGCTGGGGACAATTGGAAAATTAAACGATTTGAAATCACAGAAATAAAAGTTAACTATTGAAACGAAAGCATTTTTTAAAATCAGATCTGAGAGGAGACGATATGCCCAAAATGAATAATTAGTTGTAGTAAGATGTTTACATCAAAGATACTTTTAAACTATCAATGTGAAACAAGACCATATACAATACGGTCGTTAAAACGTAATAACTCTTCGAAAGAGAATATAAACCCAGGGAGCAGAAGTAACAGCACTCTGCAACAGCAACAACAACAAAAGAGAGAGAGAGAGAGAGAGAGAGAGACAGCTCGGTCATGGGAAAGACAAGGAAAGCTGCCGAGTTTAAACAGCTAATACAACTCAAGAAGACCAGATTTTAAGTGGTTATTAGCTTACTTTACTTCCTTAATAACGCAGGACCCAGGACACCAATGCCATTAAGGGGTAAGTAGGTAAAATTCTTCGGTGAAAGTATGGGTTATACCGGGGGATAAGCTCCGAGAACCCCGCCCGTAAATTCCAGAGAACGCTGCCTGGAATCACGGCGGCAGTCCCGTCCGGAGCCCACAGCCCGGAATCGTCCCCTAGCAGTCCTGAGAACCCCGCCCGTAACTCCAGCGAACACTGCCTGGAATCACGGCGGCAGTCCCAGGCTGCCCCTAGCAGTCCTGACAACCCCGCCCGTAAACTCCAGCGAACACTGCCTGGAATCACGGCGGCAGTCCCGTCCGGAGCCCACAGCCCGGAATCGTCCCCTAGCAGTCCTGACAACCCCGCTCGTAACTCCAGCGAACACTGCCTGGAATCACGGCGGCAGTCCCAGGCTGCCCCTAGCAGTCCTGACAACCCCGCCCGTAACTCCAGCGAACACTGCCTGGAATCACGGCGGCAGTCCCAGGCTGCCCATAGAGACGATAACCGCAGGGGTCACTCACTTACCCTCTTTAAAACGGGTTCGCTGGACTGACCTGGATCTCGCAGAGGCTTCTCGACAAACCAACGGCAAGGCTGAGCAACGATCAAACTAGTAGTAGGCGAATACCAAGGTGGAAAAGAAATGTTTACTCACGTTGGGGGCCAAATTCGTCCTCGACTTTGAACGAGCTCAGTCGATTACGCCGGTTGGTTGCGCAGACACCTCTGGAGATCCCAGTACGGGCCACCAAATGTGAATTGCGCTTTCACGTATCCGATCGTCAGTCCAGAAGTAAAACACTCGAACACGTCAGTAACGAATATTCGTTTATTCACGGCCGGGACAAATCTCTAAGCAGTCGGGTAACTACCTTCGAGAAGTGCCAAAGTCCCAGAATAAGGACTGTATTTTTATACATTTTTACAGCTTAGGGGTGGTCCCCTTAAATTCCTAGATACACCTATGATTTGGCAAGGATCCAGAACATGTACTTATATGGAATTATTCTTCGAGGTCGGGAGGTTATTTTTGACATAATCATTAGCACAAGTCACTATTAATGCTGTTACAAAGGTTTTTCTTATCCCATGGCCATCTGGCCCAACTCACTCCAAAGCCCATTTCTTTTACATTTCAATGTTTATTTGTTTCAATTGGTCAAACAAGCTTAATTGTGCTATCTCCGCAATAAAGTAACGCTTTCCTTTCATTCCATTTTTTGACCTTTTGACATCTCTGCTTTCACAGATGCTGGTCAGAACCTTAATGGTACTAAAGCCACACTCCCTTTATTTCGTCCCTTGACCTTTTGACATCTCTGCTTTCACAGATCCCGGTCAGAACACGCTCCCTTTATTCCATCCCTTGACCTGTTGACATCTCTTTCACAGAGCTTTTCAGAACTTTTATATTAACCCTATCAGCAAAATTATAAATGAAATCCACTTCTACAAAGGGAGGTCAGTCATTAACATGAAGGTAGAGATTGCTGGATAGTTACTGTCCAATGGCGATGTGGATGACGAGACATTAACATGAAGGCGGAGGAAGCTGGATAGCTACTGTCCAATGACGATGTGTAATGACGGGATATTAACATGAAGGCGGAGATAGCTGGATAGCTACTGTCCAATTGCGATGTGGATGACGGGACATTAACATGAAGGCGGAGATAGCTGGATAGCTACTGTCCAATTGCGATGTGGATGACGGGACATTAACATGAAGGCGTTGATAGCTGGATAGCTACTGTCCAATGGTGATGTGGATGACGGGACATTAACATGAAGGCGGGGATAGCTGGACAGCTACTGTTCAATGGCGATGTGGATGACGGGATATTAACATGATGACTGAGATAGCTGGATAGCTACTGTCGAATGGCGATATGGATGACGGGACATTAACATGAAGGCGGAGATAGCTGGATAGCTGCTGTCCAATTGCGATGTGGATGACGGGACATTAACATGAAGGCGGAGATAGCTGGATAGCTACTGTCGAATGGCGATATGGATGACGGGACATTAACATGAAGGCGGAGATAGCTGGATAGCTGCTGTCCAATTGCGATGTGGATGACGGGACATTAACATGAAGGAGGAGATAGCTGGATAGCTACTGTCGAATGGCGATGTGGATGACGGGATATTAACATGAAGGGGCAGTTAGCTGGATAGCTACTGTCGAATGGCGATGTGTATTACGGGACATTAACATGAAGGAGGAGATAGCTGGATAGTTACTGTTCAATGGCGATGTGGATGACGGGATATTAACATGAAAACTGAGATAGCTGGATAGCTACTGTCGAATGGCGATGTGGATGACGGGACATTTTTTTTTTTAAATTTAGATTACCCAATTATTTTTTCCAATTAAGGGGCAATTTAGCATGGCCAATCCACCTACTCTGCACATTTTTGTGTTGTGGGGGCGAAACCCACGCAGACACGGGGAGAATGTGCAAACTCCACACGGACAGTGACCCAGAGCCGGGATCGAACCTGCGACCTCAGCGCCGTGAGGCGGTTGTGCTAACCACTAGGCCACCGTGCTGCCCCTGGATGACGGGACATTAACATGAAGACTGAGATAGCTGGATAGTTACTGTCCAATGGCGATGTGGATGACGGGACATTAACATGAAGGAGGAGATAGCTGGTTAGCTACTGTCCAATGGCGATGTGGATGACGGGACATTACCATGAAGGCGCAGTTAGCTGGATAGCTACTGTCGAATGGCGATGTGTATTACGGGACATTAACATGAAGGAGGAGATAGCTGGATAGTTACTGTCCAATGGCGATGTGGATGACGGGACATTACCATGATGTCGGAGACAGCTGGATAGTTACTGTCCAATGGCGATGTGGATGACGGGATATTAACATGAAGGCTGAGATAGCTGGATAGCTACTGTCGAATGGCGATGTGGATTGTGGGACATTAACATGAAGTCGGAGATATTTGGATAGCTACTGTTCAATGGCGATGTGGATGGCGGGACATTAACATGAAGACATGTGCAAATTTACTCATTTACGCAGAGAAACACACGCACAGACAGACACGCACAGACACACGCAGAGGCACACAGACGCACACGCAGAGACACAGACATACATGCAGGGGCACTCACACTGAGACACACACACAGAGAATCAGACACAGAATCACGCAGAGGGACACATACAGAGACAGAGAGACACACGCACACACAGAATCACACACAGGGATACATACAGAGACAGAGACACACACACAGACACAGACACAGACACACACACAGACACACACATACACACACACACGCACACGCAGACACACACACCCCCATACACACACACACACAGACGCACACAGAGAGACATACACACGCGCATACAGACACACACACAACAAGACACAGACAAACACGCAGAAAAACACACGCAGAGACGCCAACACACACAGACACACAAACACAGACACACACACACAGAGGCACACATGCACAGACACACCCCCGCACAGAGAAACGCACACAGACACACACAGACACCCACCCAGAGGCACAACCACCCACGCACAGAGACATACACACACCCACAGAGACACACCCACACAGACACACACACACAGATACACAGACACAGAGACACACACACACACAGAGACGCACACATACATACAGACACACGCACGCAGAGACATATACATGCAGAGATACGCACATACAGACACACGCACACAGACACACACACACACATACAGAGACGCAGACACAGGCACACACACAGACACACACACAAGCAGAGACACAGACACACAAACACAGACAAAAACAAAGACACACATGCAGAGACACACACACGGAGACACCCACACACAGAATCACACACATAATCACGCACAGGGACACATACATAGACAGAGAGACACAGATACACACACATACAAACACACACAGGGAGAGACGCACACAGAGAGAGACACACTGACACAGAGACACACACACACACACACACACACAGATACAGGCACACAAACACATAGAGACACAGGCACACACACAGACACAGACGCACACACACAGAAAAGCACAGACGCTCACACACAGACACAGCCAAACGAGCAGACACACACACAGACACACACACGCATGCACATACACACGCGCGCAGAGACACAGGCACACACACACAGACACCCACACAGAGACACACCCACACAGAGAGACGCACACACACACAGACACATATAGAAACCCAGAAACACGCACACACGGAGAGACACAGGCAGACATACACACACACACACACAGACACAGAACCACACACAGAGAGACACACGCAAACAGACACACGCACACAGAGACACACACACAGATACATATGGACACACGCGTGCAGGGACATACACACAGAAACACACATGCGCAAGGACATGCACGCGCAGAGATGCGCTCTTGCAGAGACACGCGCAAACATACAGAGAAAAAACAGAGAGAAACACAGAGACACACATATACAGAGAGAGACACACACACAAACACACATGCAGACACACACACAGACATACACACACCAACACACAGAGACACACACACACAGACACGTACAGACACGCACACGCACAGCGGCTGAGACAGACACACACACAGACACACACAGAGACACATAAACACACACACAGAGACACACAAACAGAGAGACACACACACAGATGCACAAAAGCAGACATATACAGACACACGGGTGCAGGGACACACGTCCGCTGAGATACACGCACGCAGGGACATGCACTCGCAGAAACACGCACACACATACAGAGAAACAAACACAGAGACACAAAGAGTCACATACATACAGTGAGACACACACATACAGACACAGACACAAACACAGATACACAACACAGAGACAAACACACACACACAAACACACACACACAGACACATAGACACACAAAGACACAGGCAGACACACACAGAGACACACGCATGGAGACACACACATGAAGACACACACATGGAGACACACACACAGACACACACACACACAGAGCCATGGACACCCACACACAGACACACACACGCACCCACACACAGAGAGAGAGACACACACACAGAAACGTACAGAAACACGCACACACAGAGCGACACAGTCAGACACACACAGAGACACATTGACACAGAGACACACACACACAGATAGAGGCACACACACATAGAGACACAGGCACACACACACAGACACAGGCAAACACACACAGTAGCACAGCCGCACAGACACAGACACACACACAGACACACACTCAGAGACGCACACTCAGACACACACACACATGCACAGACACACGCGCGCAGAGACACACACACAGAAACAGACACCCACACAGAGACACACCCACACAGAGACACACACACATACACACACAAATACACACATACACACCCAGACACACGCACACACAGAGACACAGGCAGACACACACACACAGACACAGACACAGACACAGAACCACACACACAGAGACACACGCAAACAGACACACGCACACAGAGAGACACACACAGATACATATGCACACACGCGTGCAGGGACACACACAAACAGAAACACACGTGCACAAGGACATGCACGCGCAGAGACGCGCTCAGAGACACACACAAACATACAGAGAAAAAACAGAGAGAAACACAGAGACACACACACAGAAGGAGACACACAAACAGACACACACAAACATACACAACACAGAGACAAACACACACACAAACACACACACAGACACACACATACACAGGCAGACACACAAACAGACGCACGAATGGAGACACACACATGGACACACACATGGAGACACACACACACATACACACACATACAGACATACAAACACCCACAAACAGAGAGACACACACACAGACAAGTACAGACACACATATACACACACAGCGAATGAGACAGACGCACACACAGACATACACTGAGACACAGAAACACACACAGATACACACGAACAGAGAGAGACACACACACAGATACAGGCACACACACATAGAGACACAGGCACAGACACAGACGCACACACACAGAAGCACAGACGCACACACACAGACACAGAAAAACACGCAGACACACACGCAGAGACGCACACACAGACACACACACACATGCACAGACACACGCGCGCAGAGACACACACACAGAAACAGACACCCACACAGAGACACACCCACACAGAGACACACACACATACACACACAAATACACACATACACACCCAGACACACGCACACACAGAGACACAGGCAGACACACACACACAGACACAGACACAGACACAGAACCACACACACAGAGACACACGCAAACAGACACACGCACACAGAGAGACACACACAGATACATATGCACACACGCGTGCAGGGACACACACAAACAGAAACACACGTGCACAAGGACATGCACGCGCAGAGACGCGCTCAGAGACACACACAAACATACAGAGAAAAAACAGAGAGAAACACAGAGACACACACACAGAAGGAGACACACAAACAGACACACACAAACATACACAACACAGAGACAAACACACACACAAACACACACACAGACACACACATACACAGGCAGACACACAAACAGACGCACGAATGGAGACACACACATGGACACACACATGGAGACACACACACACATACACACACATACAGACATACAAACACCCACAAACAGAGAGACACACACACAGACAAGTACAGACACACATATACACACACAGCGAATGAGACAGACGCACACACAGACATACACTGAGACACAGAAACACACACAGATACACACGAACAGAGAGAGACACACACACAGATACAGGCACACACACATAGAGACACAGGCACAGACACAGACGCACACACACAGAAGCACAGACGCACACACACAGACACAGAAAAACACGCAGACACACACGCAGAGACGCACACACAGACACACACACACATGCACAGACACACGCGCGCTGAGACACAGATACACACACAGACACAGACACCCACACAGAGACACACCCACACAGACACACACACACACACACAGACAAACATACACACCCAGACACACGCACACACAGAGAGACACATGCAGACACACACAGAGACACAAATACAGATACATATGGACACACACATGCAGGGACACACGCGCACAGAAACACACGCGCACAAGGACATGCACACGCAGAGACGCCCTCTTGCAGGGACACGCGCAAACATACAGAGAAAAAAACAGAGAGAAACACGGAGACACACACATACGGATAGAGACACACACACAGACACACACACAGACACACACACACATACACAACACAGAGACAAACACACACACACAAACACACACACACACATACACAGGCAGACACACACAGAGACACACGAATGGAGACACACTCATGGACACACACACATGGACACACACACGCACACATACACACACACAGACACACAAAAGGCGACACACACACAAACACACACACAGACACATAGACACACACAGACACAGAAAGAAACACACAGAGACACACACATGGAGACACACTCATGAAGACACACACATGGAGACACACACACACACAGACACACACATACACACACAGCCATACACACACCCACATACAGATACACAGACACACCCACACAGAGAGAGACACACACAGACACGTACAGACACACACACACAGCGACTCAGACAGATACAGAGAGAGAGAGACACATTGACACAGAGAGACACACACACAGATACAGGCACACTCACATAGAGACACAGGCACACACACACACAGACACAGGCGCACACACACAGACACAGACAAACAGGCAGACACACACGCAGAGACGCACACACAGACACACACACATGCACAGACACACGCGCGCAGAGACACAGACACACACACACAGACACAGACACCCACACAGAGACACACCCACACAGAGACGCACCCACACAGAGACACACACACACATACACAAACACACACAGACACACATACACACCCAGAAACACGCACGCACAGAGAGACACAGGCAGCCACACACACACACAGACACACACACAGACACAGAACCACACACAGAGAGACACACGCAAACAGGCAAACGCACACAGAGACACACAGACAGATATATATGGACACACGCGTGCAGGGACACAGACACACAGAAACACACGTGCGCAAGGACATGCACGCGTAGAGACGTGCTCAGTGAGACGCACAAACATACAGAGAAAAAAACAGAGAGAAACACAGAGACACACACATACAGAGAGATACACACACAGACACACACACACAGACACACATATGGCGACACACACACAGACACACATACAGACACACACACAGACATACACACACCCACACGCAGAGACACACACACACAGACAAGTAGAGACACACACACGCACACACAGCGACTGAGACAACGCACACCCAGACACACACAGATACACAGAAACACACAAACAGAGACACACGAACAGAGAGAGACACACAGATACACAAAAACAGACACATACAGACACACACATGCAGGGACACACGTGCGGTGAGATACACACACGCAGGGACATGCACTCGCAGAGACATCGCACATGCAGAGACACGCACACACATGCAGAGAAACAAACACAGAGACACACAGAGTCACACACATACAGAGAGACAGACACATACAGACACACACACAGATGCATACACAGATACACAACACAGAGACGAACACACACTCAAACACACACACACGGACACACAGAGACACAGACAGACACAAACGCACAGAGAATCACACACACAGACACAGAACCACACACAGAGAGACACACGCAAACAGAAACACGCACACAGACACATAGACACACACAGACACAGGCAGACACGCACAGAGACACACGCATGGAGACACAAACATGAAGACACACACATGGAGACACACACACACACATACACACACACACACAGCGCCATACACAGACACACACACAGACTCACACATACCCACACAGACACACACACACACACGCACAGACACGTACAGAAACACGCACACACACAGCGACTCAGACAGACACACAGAGAGAGAGACACATCGACACAGAGAGGCACACACACAGATACTGGCACACACACATATAGACAAGGGCACACACACAGACACAGACACACACACAAGAAGCACAGATGCACACACACAGACACAGACAAACACGCAGACACACACGCAGAAACGCACACACAGACACACACACACATGCACAGACACACGCACGCAGTGACACAGACACACACACACACAGACACAGACACCCACACAGAGACAAACCCACACAGATACACACACACACACATACACACACACAGACGCACATACACACCCAGACACACGCACACACAGAGAGACACAGGCAGACACACACACACACAGACACACACTCAGACACAGAACCACACACAGAGAGACACACGCAAACAGACACACGCACACAGAGACACACACACAGATACATATGGACACACACGTGCCGGGACACACGCACACAGAAACACACATGTGCAAGGACATGCACGCGCAGAGAGACCATAAGACCATGACATAGGAGTGGAAGTATGGCCATTCGGCCCATCGAGTCCACTCCGCAAGTCAATCATGGCTGACGGGCATTTCAACTCCACCTACCAGCATTCTCCCCGTAACCCTTAATACCTCGCGACATCAAGAATTTATCTATCTCTGCCTTGAAGCCATTTAGCGTCCCGGCCTCCACTGCACTCCACGGCTATGAATTCCACAGGCCCACCACTCTCTGGCTGAAGAAATTTCTCCGCATTTCTGTTCTGAATTTACCCCTTCTAATTCTAAGGCTGTGCCCACGGGTCCTCGTCTCCTCGCCTAACGGAAACAGTTTCTTTGCATCCAGCCTTTCTAAGCCATGTAATTTCTTGTAAGTTTCTATTTGATCCCTTAACCTTCTAAACTCCAATGAGTACAATCCCAGGATCCTCAGCCGTTCACCATATGTTAGGCCCGCCATTCCAGGGATCATCCGTGTGAATCTCCGCTGGACACGCTCCAGTACCAGTATGTCCTTCCTGAGATGTGGGGCCCAAAACAGGACACAGTACTCCAAATGGGGCCTAACCAGAGCCTTATAAAGGCTCAGTAGCACATCGCTGCTTTTATATTCCAACCCTCTTGAGATAAATGACAACATTGCATTCGCTTTCTTAATTACGGATTCAACCTGCATGTTTACCTTCAGGGAATCCTCGACTAGCACTCCCAGACCCCTTTGTACTTTGGCATTATGAATTTTCTCACCGTTTAGAAAGTAGTCTATGCTTGGATTCTTTTTTCCAAAGCGGAAGACCTCACATTTTCTCATGTTGAATTGCATCAGCCATTTCCTGCACCACTCTCCCAAAATGTCTAGATCCTTCTGGAGCCGCCCCACTTTCTCAGCACTACCTGCCTGACCACCGAACTTCGTATCATCGGCAAACTTCGCTAGAATGCCCCCAGTCCCTTCATCCAGATCATTAATATATATGGTGAACAGCTGCGGTCCCAACACTGAACCCTGTGGAACACCGCTAGTCACCGGCTGCCATTCTGAAAAAGAAACTTTTATCCCAACTCTCTGCCTTCTGTCAGACAGCTAATCCTCAACCCATGCCAGTAGCTCACCTCGAACACCATGGACCCTCACCTTACTCAGCAGCCTCTTGTGTGACACCTTATCAAAGGCCATTTGGAAATCCAGATAGACCACATCCACTGGGTTTCCCTGGTCTAACCTACTTGTCACCTCCTCAAAGAATTCTAACAGGTTCGTCAGGCACGACCTCCCCTTACTAAATCCATGTTGACTTGTTCTAATCCGACCCTGCTCTTCCAAGAATTTAGAAATCTCCTTAACGATCGATTCTAGAATTTTACCAACAACTGAGGTTAGGCTAATTGGCCTATAATTTTCATTATTTTGTCTTGATCTTTTCTTGAACAAGGGGATACAACAGCGATCTTCCAATCGTCCGGGACTTTCCCTGACTCCAGTGATTTTTGAAAGATCTCAACCAACGCTTCCGCTATGTCTTCAGCCACCTCCCTCAGAACTCTAGGATGTAGCCCATCGGGGCCAGGAAATTTGTCAATTTTAAGACCTTTTAGCTTTTTTAGCACCATCTATTTTGTAATGGCAACCATACTCAACTCAACCCCCTGACTCTTTATAATTTTTGGGATATTACTCATGTCTTCCATTGTGAAGACAGACGCAAAGTACTTATTAAGTTCTCCAGCCATTTCCTCGTCTCCCATCACTAGCCTTCAAGAATCAATTTGAATTGTCCCAATGTCTACTTTGGCCTGTCGTTTGTTTCTTATGTATTGAAAGAAACTTTTACTATAATTTCTTATATTACTGGCTAGCCTGCCTTCATATTTGATCCTCTCCCTCCTTATTTGTCTCTTTGTTAACCTCTGTTTGTTTTTGTAGCCTTCCCAATCTTCTTATTTCCCAGTGCTTTTGGCCACTTTATAGGATCTCTCTTTTTCTTTGATACATTTCCTGACCTCCTTTATCAGCCATGGCTGTCTAATCCCTCCCCGGATAATCTTTCTTTTCTTGGGGATGAACCTCTGTACAGTGTCCTCAATTATGCCTACAAACTCCTGCCATTTTTGCTCTACCGTCTTCCCCACTAGGGTCTGCTTCCAGTCGATTTTCGCCAGTTCCTCTCTCATGCCCTCGTAATTACCTTTATTTAACTGAAACACCATTACATCCGATTTTACCGTCTCTCTTTCAAACTGCAGAGGTGCTCTTGGAGGGACATACAGAGAGAAACACAGAGACACACACATACAGAGAGAAACACACACACAGACACACACACAGCCACACAAACAGACACACACACATATACACAACACAGAGACAAACACACACACAAACACACACACAGACACACACATACACAGGCAGACACACACAGAGACACACGAATGGAGACACACACATGATCACACACACATGGAGACACACACACAGACATACACACACCCACACACAGCGACACACACACACAGACACGTACAGACACACACACACACACACAGCGACTGAGACAGAAACGCACACAGACACACACAGACACAGAAACACACACACAGAGACACACAAACAGAGACACACACACAGATACACAAAAACAGACACATATAGACACACGCGTGCAGGGACACACGTGCGCTGAGATACACACACGCAGGGACATGCACTCGCAGAGACACGTACATGCAGAGACACGCACACACATACAGAGAAACAAAGACAGAGACACACAGTGTCGCACACATACAGAGAGACACACACATAGAGACACACACACAGATGCATACACAGATACACAACACAGAGACGAACACACAAAACACACACACACACGGACACACAGAGACACAGACAGACACACACGCAGGGACATGCACTCGCAGAGACACGCACATGCAGAGACACGCACACACACACACAGAAACAAACACAGAGACACAGAACCACACACAGAGAGACACACTATAACAGACACACGTACACAGAGACACACACACAGACACATACGAACACAGGCGTGCAGGGACACACGTGCACAGAAACACACACGCGCAAGGACACATGCGCTCAAAGACGCGCACTTGCAGAGACACGCACATGTAGTGATACGCGCGCACAGAGGCACGTAAACGGAGAGACACACACAAACATAGAGAAAAAATATAGAGAAACACAGAGACAAACACACACACACAGATACACACAGACACACACACACAGACACAAAGAAAGACACACATGCTGATACACACACACGGAGACACACACACACAGAATCACACACATAATCACACATAGGGACACATACAGAGACAGAGAGACACACCCACACACAGAGACACAGACACACACGCATACACACACACAGACACAGGGAGAGACACACACACAGAGACACACTGACACAGAGAGACACACACACAGATACAGGCACACACACATAGAGACACAGGCACAGACACAGACGCACACACACAGAAGCACAGACACACACATACAGACACAGACAAACACGCAGACACACACGCAGAGACGCACACACAGACACACTCACACATGCACAGACACACGCGCGCAGAGACACAGGCACACACACACGCACAGACACAGACACCCACACAGAGACACACACACACAGGGACACACACACATACACACAGACACACATGCACACCCAGACACACGCACACACAGAGAGACACAGGCAGACACACACACACACACACACAGACACACACACAGACACAGGACCAAACACAGAGAGACACACGCAAACAGACACACGCACACAGAGACACACACAGGGATACATATGGACACACACATGCAGGGACACATGCGCACAAAAACACACATGTGCAAAGACATGCACTCGCAGAGACACGCACATGAAGAGACACGCACACACATACAGAGAAACAAACACAGAGACACACAGTGTCGCACACATACAGAGAGAGACACACATAGAGACACACACACAGATGCATACACAGGTACACAACACAGAGACGAAAACACACAAACACACACACACACGGACACACAGGGACACAGACAGACACACACGCAGGGACATGCACTCGCAGAGACACGCACATGCAGAGACACGCACACGCACACAGAGAAACACACACAGAGACACAGAACCACACACAGAGAGACACACGCAAACAGTCACACGTACACAGAGACACACACACAAACACATACGAACACAGGCGTGCAGGGACACACGTGCACAGAAACACACGCGCGCAAGGACACATACGCTCAAAGACGCGCACTTGCAGAGACACGCGCATGTAGAGATACGCGCGCACACAGACACACACACACAGACACACACATGGCGAAACACACACAGACACACATACAGACACACACACAGACATACAGACACCCACACAAAGATACACACACACACAGACACGTACAGATACACACACACACAGCGACTGAGACAGAAACGCACACAGACACACACAGACACAGAAACACACACACAGAGACACACAAACAGAGACACACACACAGATACACAAAAACAGACACATATAGACACACGCGTGCAGGGACACACGTGCGCTGAGATACACACACGCAAGGACATGCACTCGCAGAGACACGCACATGCAGAGACACGCAAACACATACAGAGAAACAAACACAGAGACACACAGTGTCACACACATACAGAGAGACACACACATAGAGACACACACACAGATGCATACACAGGTACACAACACAGAGACGAACACACACACACACGGACACACAGACACACATAAAGACACACACCCAGACACAAACAGAGACACAGAAACAAACACACAGAGACACACGAACAGAGAGACACACACATATACACAAAAACAGACACATACAGACACACACGTGCAGGGACACACGTGCGCTGAGATACACGCACACAGGGACATGCACTCGCAGAGATATCGCACATGCAGAGACACGCACACACATACAGAGAAACAAACACATGACACACAGAGTCACACACATACAGAGACACACCCATACAGACACACACACACAGATGGATACACAGATACACAACACAGAGACGAACACACCCACAAACACACGCACACGGACACACAGAGACACAGACAGACCCAAAAATACAGAGAAACACACACAGAGACACAGAACCACACACAGAGAGACACACGCAAACAGACACACGCACACAGAGACACACACAGAGATACATATGGACACACGCATGCAGGGACACATGCGCACAGAAACACACGCGCGCAAGGACATGCACACACAGAGACGTGTTCTTGCAGAAACACGCGCAAACATACATAGAAAAAAACAGAGAGAAACACAGAGACACACACATACAGAGAGAGACACACACACAGATACGCACAAAGACACACAAACAGACACAAACACGCATACACAACACAGAGACAAACACACACACAGACACACACATACACAGGCAGACACACACAGTGACACACGAATGGAGACACACACATGGACACACACACAAATGGAGACACACACACATACACACACACAGACACATAGACACACAGGCACAGACAGACACACACAGAGACACACGCATGGAAACACACACATGAAGACACACACATGGAGACACACACACACACAGACACACACACACACACAGTCATACACACACCCACACACATATATACACACACAGCCACACAGAGACACACACACACAGACACGCACACACACAGCGACTCAGACAGATACAGAGAGAGAGAGACACACTGACACAGACAGACACACACACAGATACAGGCACACATACATAGAGACACAGGCACACACACAGACACAGACGCACACAAACAGAAGCACAGACGCCATCTGTGTGTCGTGTTCAATCCACCTATCTTACACATCTTTGGGATATTAGGGCGAAACACACACATTAACGGGGAGAATGTGCAAACTCCACACGGTCAGTGACCCAGAGCCGGGATCGAAACTGGAATCTCGGCGCCGTGAGACTGCAGTGATAAACATTGCGCTACCCTGCTGCACTGGAGTGAGTTAAATCTAACCCGTAGATTAGATTCCACTCTGTGACACACTCCAGTGTATCTGTTATTCTATGTACAATCCATGCCGAACCCCTCGATAAGATTCCAGTCTGTAACATTCCCAGGTATCTGTTATTCCATATGTAAACCGTCCTGAACCACTGGATTAGTTTTGTGCCTGTAACTCACTCCCGGGTATCTATTATACTTTATATGAACTATCGCAAACCCCTCGAATAGATTCCTGTTTGTAACTCATTCCCTGGTATCTATTATTCTATATATAAACCTCCCTGAACCCTCGATTAGTTTCCAGTCTGTATTTAACTCCCGGGTATCTGCTATTCTTTATATAAACCATCATGAACCCCTCGATTAGATTCCAGTCTGTAACTCACTCCCGGTATCTGTTATTCTATAAATAAACCATCCTGATCCCCTCGATTAGATTCCAGTCTGTAACTCAGTCCCGGGTGTCTGTTATTATATATATAAACCATCCCGAACCCCTCGATTCGATTCCAGTCTGTAGCTCACTCCCTGTATCTGTTATTCATTAAGTAAACCATCCTGATCCCCTCGATTAGATTCTATTCCGTAACTCACTCCCGGGTATCTGTTATTCTATATATAAACCACCCCGAACCCCTCGATTAGATTCCAGTCTGTAACTCACCCCCGGGTATCTGTTATTCTATATGTAAACCATCACAAAACGCTCGATTAGATTGCAGTCTGCAACTCACTCCCGGGTATCTGTTATTCCATATATAAACCATCTTGAACCGCTCGATTAGATTGCAGTCTGTAATTCATTCCCAGATATAATTTATTCCATGTATCAGCCAAGGATATGCCGGACTGAGATGAGGGGACGTTTCATCACACCGATAGTGGTGAATCCTGGGAATTCTATATCCCAGAGGGATGTCGAGACTCCGTCATTCAGCCTGTTCTAGACTGAGATCGACGGAGCAACACGAGGTACGATGTTTGGGCAGGAACACGGTGTTGAAATGGGAGAATCACCATGATCGTATTGACTGGTAGAGCGAGCTCGAAGGGCTGAATTGTCCAGTCCTGCTCCTATTCCTTATGGTCTGTTATTGCTACTTATTTATCTGTTGATCTGTTTAAAATTATTCGGAAAAGTAGGAGGGGAACGAATTAGGCATGGTGTCTGCACGTCCTCCCCGTGTGTGCGTGGGTTTCCTCCGGGTGATCCGGTTTCCTCCCACAGTCCAAAGATGTGCGGGTTAGGTGGATTGGCCATGTTAAATTGCCCATGGTGTCCTGAAAAAAGTAAGGTTAAGGTGGGGTGGGGTTGTTAGGTTACGGGTATAGGGTGGATACGTGGGTTTGAGTAGGGTGATCATTGCTCAGCATAACATCGAGGGCCGAAGGGCCTGTTCTGTGCTGTACTGTTCTATGTTCTATGTTTTTGACTTATATATTGCAGTAATCATCATTTGAGGTCAGTTCCGTTATGCTGATAATATCCTATCTTCTTAAATAATTAAACCCTTCCTTTGGAAACATTGCCTCGCTCTCACTACTTGCTGTAAATATCCTTTTGAGGAAATTGTAGAGGAACATTTATTCCGTTTGCATCCCCGTGCTGTACCTTTCATGGGAGTGTTTGATGGGGCAGTGTGGACAGCGGCGTGCAGAGGTCTAGTGATGCCCGGTGCAAATCTTGATTGTATGCCCCAAAGACTCAAGTATAAGGCCTAATATACTGAGAAATATTATGAGAAAGGAAAACATTTTGAATATATAAACACAGATGAAACATGAAATAAACGCTTTATTCGATTTAATATTAATCAATCAAATTTATTAAGTTCTTTTCCCCAAATGATACCTCCTGTCACAAAACACCTGAACTACTTCACTTTTTACATCAGCTGTGAGAAATTCTTTTTCAATGCTTATTAAAGCCAGGTTGGTCAGTCGCTCCTGTGACATAGAAGACCTCAGATATGTTTTTATTAATTTCAGTTTTGAAAATGACCTTTCACAGCTTGCGACTGAAAATGCAATTGTAAGCAGTAATCTGTATGAAACACACAGCGTCGGAAAGACATCCCTCCCATACTGCAGTAAAGACTCCAGAGCATCTTTAGGATCAGGGGGAACTCTAGTCCCTCCAGCTCGAAGGAGCATCACAAAATCAATAATTTTGTCATATAACTGAATTGCAACCACATCATTGTCATAATAATTTGCAAAGTCTGAACATTCCTTTTTAATTTCGCTCTTTCTTGTTCATCTCCACTGATAATTTTGTGCAATTTATATCATAGACTTGCAAATTAGTTGTATCTGTATTCGAATATTAGCATGTTAAGGAATAAATGTCTCCTATTCCGAGATTAAATGCCATAGCAGTCCTCTGATCATCCAGGCTTCACTCTTACTACATCCCACGTAAATATTTCATTAAATATCACCAAAAAACCTATAAAAAACGTAGTTGCACCCGTTCTAGAGCTATTCACTGACCTCTTTATCTTTGCCATCTCTAAGGTATAGGACGGCTGCCTGAGGTTAAATTGCGCTGTAAGTTAGTCAATTTCCCCTTAGCGCTGGGATTCTAGGGGTATTGTTCTCTTCTTCAGTCATTTTGCTTTGCAGCACGGTAGCACAGTGGTTAGCATAAATGCTTCACAGCTCCAGGGTCCCAGGTTCGGTTCCCGGCTGGGTCACTGTCTGTGCGGAGTCTGCACGTCCTCCTCATGTGTGCGTGGGTTTCCTCCGGGTGCTCCGGTTTCCTCCCACAGTCCAAAGATGTGCGGGTTAGGTGGATTGGCCATACTAAATTGCCCGTAGTGTCCTAAAAAGTAAGGTTAAGGGGGAGTTGTTGGGTTACGGGTACAGGGTGGATACGTGAGTTTGAGTAGGGTGATCATTGCTCGGCACAACATCGAGGGCCGAAGGGCCTGCTCTGTGCTGTACTGTTCTAAATCTAAATCAATGGGTGAGATGTTATGTCTCAAAAGTTGCGCCTCCCTCCTCTGCAACCCCCATGGAGAAGGATATGAGCAGCAACGTCATGGAAATACTGTTATGACCCTTGTGGAAACAACTACAAACAACCCAACTAAGACCAATATACAAGACTTCACTTTTATATTAGCAATCACACCAAAATCAACGTAAATTAAACATGAATTAACAGGAAAATTGCAATAATATGACCGATAAATTACACATAGCAGATACAAAGACATATCTCACACATTTCGGTCAGCTCATTCAGCACGTATCGCTTTCATTTCAGCCACAATATCCTTCAAAACGTTGAACTTCTTCAAATCAAATTCCATCTTCATTTCTCTAAAGCTTTAACACCAAGTCTCATCAAACTACTTCACCCAATTTCCACAAATATAATTTTCACAGTCAACACATTTCCAGATCCTTTCTTCTTCACAAAACCCTGGTCATGTGAGGCCTGTTTGTGCACTATGCCAGCGCATAAAGGGTCCCCAAATCCAGATATAAAAGCTCTGTTCAAGATCCGAGCTCCAGCAGCTTGCAGTCAAGTCTCTGAGAATCTCTCCTGCACCCTGCTGACCCTGGGCTTTAAGTATAAAGGGTAAGAGAGCAAAAGTTAAGAGGCCATGATGAATCTTTATAAAATACTGGTTCTGTCCCAAATGGGTGCCCCTGGCCCAAATGTCAAATTCTGGGCACGACAGTTTAAAAGTTGACAGCTACAGAGAGGGTGCAGAGAAGAGTTTTAAAATAGATCAAAAGATAAAGAATAAATAAAACTCACCCATGGTGGCAATTCCGTCGATTCTGGAGAATTCGCGCCCTTTCTGCTCCCTCTCCAGCCTCCGAGTCCAAAGCTCCACCCGACCGCGGTGCGCAGGCGCGCTCCGGCCGACCGCGGTGCGCAGGCGCACTCCACCCGACCGCGGTGCGCAGGCGCGCTCCGGCCGACCGCGGTGCTGCCCCCATCCAGTCGCTGCCCGGGGCCAGCGCCCCGCCCCCCCCCCCTCTGCACGCCGCTGAGTGTGGAGGGAGCTTTACTCTGTATCTAACTCCGTGCTTTACCTGTCCTGGGAGTGTTTGATGGTGACAGTGTAGAGGGAGCTTTACTCTGTAACTAACCTCGTGCTGTACCTTTCCTGGAATGTTTCATGGGGATAGTGTCGTGCGAATTTATATGTAGGAACGATCCTGGACCCCTCGATTAGATTCCAGTGTGTTACTCTATCCCAGGAATCTGTTTTTCTATGTATAGACCTCGATGATTGCAGTCTGTAAATCACTCTCGTGTGTCTGTTATTCGATATAAATAAACAATCCAGAACCCTTTGATTAGATTCCAGTCTGTAACTCACTCCCGTTGTTCTATATATCAACTGTTCAGAACTCATCGATTAGATTGCAGTCTGTAACTCTCACCCAGGTATCTGTAATTCTATATATAAACCATCCTTACCCCTCGATTAGATTGCTGTCTGTACCTCACTCAAGGGTATCTGTTATTCTATATATAAACCAACCCGAACCCCTCGATTAGATTCCAGCCTGTAACTTAGTCACGGTTATCTGTTATTCTATATATAAGCTATTCAGAACCCATCGATTGGATACCAGTCCGTAACTAACTCCAATCTATGGTAGTGGAGTCAGACACTTTAGGAACATTCATGAAATTATTGGCTAAGCATAAGGAGTGCAATGGAATGATTGGGAGTATGTTAATTTGATTTTAGTTTCAGACTAGTTCGACGCAACATCGTGGGAAGAAGGGCCTGTGCTGTACTGTACAGTTCTATGTGCTATGTTCTATGTTCCATTGTCAACCCCTTCTTTCTGGACTTTGGTTTTCACATCCGCAAAATGTTTCACGCTCCCTCAATGTTTGTACATGATATATGAAATGCTTGCTGAAGTGCCACTCACAGATCACAGCTTGGCTCTTGTACTGTGTGTGCGACTCATCTTCTCCGAATGTGGCTACAGTTCCGTCATTCGCTCTGAAACTGGATTGAGAGATACACGGCTTTCTGCTGAGATAGTGATAGATCATTCCCACCCGAATTTACCAATGAGTGCCCGTTCCCGGTCTGCCTATGTGTTTTAAAAGTCTCTCGTTGAGTGGATAGCAGACGTCCTTGTATCACAATTTAACTGTGACAACTCACGCTCCCCCAGCGATCTGGTCTATCAACAAATTCGGACAGTACATAACAATGACATCCCCCGAACAATTTAATATTAATGGCAATGATGTGCCTCGGGTCAATGGGTAAGATTTCACCTCATCTGTACTCGAATATTTGAGAGCAGGCGAGGTACATTGGTGACGTCAGAATTAGGAGGTTGCAGACGTCACGCTATACACCAATACGTCCAGATAGCTCTGCTAACAGAGCATGAGGTGTCTCGGAGCTCTGTCACGCTAATCAGAGTGTCCGTCAACCCCCCAGCTAATAGTGGGGCCTGGAACGTCCGCTACTTCCCCGTTGAAGTAGACCCTGCCCCTCATTATCATTTTAAGCACATACCACTTTCCCTCACTTTTACCATAGCTGCAACGATAGGAGCAACACGTGTTGCTGATCAGCGATAGCCACAATCTTTGCCAATCTCTCTGACACCAAAGTGATAGGATCCACCCTGCTAATGTTGCGACAGTGAGAGTGGGTCCCTCCGCTTTTTGCCATGGGAGTACTGCCGGTCCGCTGTTTCTGAACGACGATGATGGTAAAATTGTAAAAAGGAATTAATTGCTCCAAATTGTCAATCACTCATTTTTGTATCTCTGAATGCATCGAAAAATCGAAACAAAGGGATATTTCAGTACATTCGTCAACTGCTCCCTGAAAATGGTTTGGGTCACGGCATAAATACAAGTGTTTGTGCAGGAGCTCAGGAGCTGCAACATGAAGCCAATTTCCAGAACAACATCACTCATCAACGCAGAATCAGCAATCAAATAATATGTCCGTCTCCATATAGAATACACCATTAGAACTGTCCACAACAGGATGAAATTCAACGAGATAATGAACAGCAATATGATTGATTTTCTTCGACTCTCCATCTCTGAGTCTCTGGAATTCTTCGCAGCATTGTTTGCCCGAAGTCGGCTGCGGACTTTACTGCTCACCACTATGTGTCTGATGGTTGCAACATTAAACAACAGAATCAGGACGAATGGGACACACGGGGTCACCATGTGATGCAGAAACTCGATGACGATCCAAACAGCAGATAATTGAGTGGCGAATGTTAGAATACAAAAGCTGGGTGTGTTTCTAACCGAGTACCTGTCTGACAACATGAAATACCAAAAAATATTTTTAAAACAGCTCACCACAGCCACGGTTCCAAGAACCACAGCAGCCACTTTCTCGGTGCAATATTTATAGCTGAGCTTCTGACAACAAATGGCCACAAACCGATCAAAGGTGAAAGACACAGTGAACCAGACGGAACAGTCCGTTGCTGCATAAAGAAATACAGCATGGACATTACACACACGGAAAGACCACAGGAAATAAAACCGCTCTAAGTAAACAATTGGGATGTGTCTGAATATCAGATCGATAAGAATGACCAGTAGATCTGCTGCTGCCATGGCCAGAATGTAGCGAGTGACACATCTGGAGAGTCCACAATTCCGGAGAGTCAGGGTCACAATTGTAGCTACATTAGCTGGAGGGAAGCAAAATTAGCAGTCAAATTATGCATCTGGACGGAGAAAAAAAGCGTTAGTTTGACAGAACGATTATTGATCCATTTCAAATAGTAGGTCGGAAAGGTATACAGTGGTTGTTACTGCTCGTCATACTCTAGGCCCAGGTTCTATTCCCGGATTGGGTCACTGTCTGTGCGGAGTCATGACGTTCTCCCCGTGCCAGCATGGTTTTGTTTTGCTCCGGGTGCTGTGCTTTCCTCCCACAGTTCGCTGAATGGCACGTTCGGTGTATTGGCCTTTCTAAGTTGCCCATAATGTCCAAAATGGTTTGGTGGGGTTACTGGGTTACGGGGATAGGGTGAAGGCGTGACCCTAAGTAGCGTGCTCTTTCCAAGGCCGGAGCAGACTCGATGGGCCGAATGACCTCCTTCTGCACAATAAATTCTATGACTGTATGAAATATATCACTGAATCAATCCAGTAACATTTTAGGTGGTTGTTTTTTAAAGGACACGGACGCTATTGACTGATGGAAATTCTTATGTTGATAAATTCGATGCTTTATAGTGGAGTATAAAGAAAGTAGGACAGTGATTAAGAGGAAAATTAGGAGGGCGGGGAAGGACCATGAAATCTCCTTGGCAGGAATATTAAGGTAAATCCCAAAGCATCTTATTCATATGTAAAAAAACAACAATAGGGTGACCAGCGAAAGGATTGGATAGGTTAAGGTGAGTGCGGGGAATCTTTATGTTGAACAAGAGAACGTGAAGAGTACTAAGTGAGTAATTTTAATCAGTGTTCACAAAGAAAAGGACTTTGTGGAAGATGATTCTTGCGTAGGTTGTGTGGATAGTCTTGGTTATGTTGAAATCAAAAAGTAGGAAGTATTTTAAAATATTTTAAAGTAGATACGTATCATTGGCCGGATGGGTTTACCCCTCAATACTGAGAGAAGCAAGGGAGGAAATAGTTAGGGCCTTAACTGACATTTTTGTGTCCTCCTTGGCCACAGCTGAGATACCACAGGATTGGAGAATTGCTGATGTCGTACTGCTGTTTCAGAAAGGCAGCAGCGATGATCCAGGAAATTATATGGGGTTGAGCCTCGCATTGGCAGTAGGTAAATTATTGGGCAATGTTTTCAGGGACACGATTGATCCCCATTTGGAAACAAATGGGATCCTTTGAGATAGACAGCATGGGTTTGTGAAGGGCATGTCGTGCCTCACTAACTTAATCGAGTATTTTTGAGGATGTGGCAAAGATGATTGATCAGGGGCGGGCAGTAAATGTTGTTTTCATGAATTGCAGTAAAACCGTTGACAAAGGACACCATGGTGGCTCAGTGATTACCGCCTCACGATGTCGAGGTGCCAGGTTCAATATCGGCTCTGGGCCTCTGTCTGTGTGGAGTTTGGACATATTTCCCGTGTTTGCGTGGGGTTTGCCCCCAAAACCAGAAGATGCGCAGTGTAGTTTGATTGGCCATGCTAAATTGCGCCTTAATTGGAAAAAAATAAATCGCATATTTTAAGGTTACTAAAAAGAACATTTTTCCAAATGCCTCCTGGCAGATTGGTACAAAAGGTGACATCACATGGGGTTTGAGGTGAGGTGGTAAGATGGAAACATAACTGGCTCGGTCACGGATGGCAGAGGGAAGCAGTGAAATGTTTTTGTTCTGAATGGAATGCAATGACCCGCGGTTTTCCACATGGAACTGTGCTGGGTCGTTTGTTGTTTGGAGTACATAGGAACGATTTGGACGAAAATGTAGCTGGTCTGCTTAGTAAGTTTGTGGATGACACCAAGTTTGGTGAAGTGGCAGACAGTGTTGAGGATTGTCAGAGGACGCAGCAGGGCATATATAGATTGGAGACTTGGATAGGGAAATGTTAAATGGATTTTATTCAGGCTAAATGCGAATTGATGCATTTCGGTAGGTCCAATATAGAGGGGAAATATGCAGTAAATGGCAAAACTCTTAGGAATATAGAACGTCAGAGGGATCTGGGCAAACAGATCCACAGATGTTTGAAAGCGGCAACACAAGTGACAACGTAGTGAAGAAATCATACAGAATGCTTGCCTTCATTGGACGTGGCATTTAGTATAAAAACTAGCAAGTCATGGATAGACCCTTGGTAAGGCCGCAATTGGAATATTGCACACAATTATTGATGCCACATTACAGAAGGATGTGGAGTTTTTCGGCAGGGTGCAGAGGAGGTTCATCAGGATTTTTCCTGGTCTCGACGGAATAAGCTATGCGGATGCTGAATATACTATTTATATTAGAAAGACGGAGATTTATGGGTGGCCTGATAGAAGTCTACAATATTCTGAGGGGCATGGATAGAGTGGATAGGCATGCACCCTTTCCCATGGTGGATGGGTCAGGCACCATGGGACTTAGGTTTAAAATCCGTGGGGCAAAGTGAAGCGGATATGTGCGAAGCAGAGGGTGGTGAGTGCCTGGAACGCGTTGCCAGGGAAGGTTGTGAAAGCAAATACATTAATGGCGTTGAAAAGGAAATTTTCAAAAACATGCGTAGGATGGGTACAAGAGGGGTGCAGGAAATGGGGGTTTCATTTCATGCGGAACTGACATCAGTATTTTAATAAGATGGATATGTTCCGTTGGGATGGCATCCACCTGAATTGGACTGGGAACATTGTTCCAGAGAGAAGAACAAAATAGGGCCGTCAAAATGACTTTAAACAAGCAAATAGCGGGGAAGGGTAAAACTATAAGATGTATCACGGTTAAGCAGGTTAGCATGTGAGGAGAAGTTAGAGATTAATAGAATAAACCGTCAGAGCTAGACCATCTGGTGCGAGGACGGAAGGACACGGAAAATGAGATGTGACTGGGGAAGCGAAAGTTAACCTTATTCCGAATACTGTGTGCATTCAGGTACAAGGATTCCAAATATTTCCGATTGAATCACCTTTCACTTGTGAGATTTTCTTGCGCACTATTCTTTTCACACATTCTGACCTCCTTGATTTATCTCTGGTGACAATGTGCCTCATCCACAACTTTGGCTTCCCCAGTCACCTTACATTTTTCTCCCGTGTCCTTCTGTCCTCGCAGCGGATAGACTAGCCCTGACGGTTTATTCTATTAATCTCTAACTTCTCCTCACATGCTGACCTGCTGCTCTGGTTCCTATTAACCATGATACATCTTGCAGTTTTTCCCTTCCCCTCTATTTGCTTGTTTAAAGTCATTGTGACGGTCCTATTATCTCCTTCCCGCGGGAACAATGTTCTCAGTATTCAGGTGGACGTCTTTACTATGTTGTCCTTCCCAATGTGGGCCACTAAAACTGCATTCGCCCCTCCCACTCCAATATAATTTCACGCCAGTTAGAGATGTCTCTCACCCTGGCACCGGGCAGCCAACATACCATGTTACACTCTTGGTCCTGCTCGAAAAGGATGCCCTTTGTCTCCCTAATCAATGAATACCCTACTGCTGCCAATTTTTTGGCTTCCCCGCTTGAATGGCCTCCCGTTCCAAGGCACAGTGGTCATCTTCCTCAGCCTCCCTACAATCCTTGTCCATATCAACAATGGAGCAAGTACCTGTACCTGTTGCACAAGGTCAAGAGCTGCAGCACCTCTATGCCTGGAATTCTCGACCTGCCTCAATAGCAGCCACACGCTCCCGTCTGTCCCTGACCACTGGCTGAATTCAAAGTAGTGAGCCTAAGTGGTGTGACTGCCTCCTGTAACACAGAGTCTAGATACCACTCCTCCTCCCTGGTCAGTCGCAAAGCCTGAAGCTCAGAATCCAACCCATCAAATCTGAGCCGGTGTTCCTCGAGCAAACAACATTTACTACACATGTGGTCACTAGGAAACACAATGGGGTCATCAGCTCTTACTTCGTGCCAGAACAACACACCACACGCCCCTGAAGCTCTCGTTTTTAAATTGAATTTTGATGTTTCGAACTTTTAAAACATTTTTAATATTCCCCCATTACCTCAATATGAACACAATTTATAATAAGAAATTGAAAATGGATTTTCAAATTTGAACAGATTCCTTATTCGCCAAGAAAATCACATCTTCCTGTGATGACACACCATTCCACCGCCCCCCCCCCCCCCCCCAAACTCGGAACACTGTGTCACTGAATCATGAAACCGCTTTACATTTCAAGGGTCTG
The DNA here is from genome assembly GCF_902713615.1 of Scyliorhinus canicula. NCBI lineage: Eukaryota > Metazoa > Chordata > Chondrichthyes > Carcharhiniformes > Scyliorhinidae > Scyliorhinus > Scyliorhinus canicula. The sequence continues at coordinate 193,897 of NW_024055515.1, forward strand.
CTGGATAATCTCCTGCTCAGCTCTGCGTCCGATATTTCCGTTTCACCGTCTCCCAGTTTTCCACCCAACTCAGCTGCAGCCTGCTTCAAGAATGCAACTCGCCAAACGACTAGCTTTCAATTACCCGATTTGAGGGCTAATTTAACATTCAATTGAAGACCAGTTCAATCACTAGTTACGCCCTTATAACGCTTTAGAACTCACGACTTGAACGCCCTGTTTTTTTACCCAGCCCTAAATCAATCCCGTTCAGCCACGTAAAAGTCTCAGTGCAGGTTCCTGGTGACAGAGAGCGCCGGAGATTGCGACAAATAAGAGATTCACATATAAGTAACTTCACTTAAAAAGGGAATGGAACAGCTGTCAAAACGCTGAGCAACGCGAAAGGAAACATATGTGCGTCTGCATGCATCAGAATAAAGTCTAACAGCACCAGGTTAAAGTCCAACAGGTTTTTCCAATCACTGTCTTTTGCAGCGCAGCTCCTTCCTCAGGTGAGGAAGGACCAAAGGAAGGAGCTGCGCTCCGAAAGCTGTTGGACTTTGCCCTGGTGTTGTAAGATTTCTAACTTTGCCCTCCCCTGTCCAACGCCGGCATCTCCACATCATGCATCGGCTTGGTGACTGAACTGATTTTCTGTGATTTATAATTGAGAACACGAGGCATGGATTTTCTGTGCGCTACAGAGTTTGGTAATCTGAAATGTTTGGCTGATGGCTTTGGCGTTCTCGAGTCGTACTTTAACAAAAACTCATTTTGAGAATATTTGAAGGGGTTTCTCAGGCAGAATTGGGAAAGTGGTATTTTGGAGGTGATATAATACAGATTTGCAACTGGATATTATGTGGTCTCGGAACTCCCCTCAATGTGAAAGCAGTTGCAGAGATTGGGAACTATACTTTTTTAAGGCTCAGACATTGGACAGTTCAGTGAAATTACATTGATGGAGAGGTAAAAGTGTTTCAGATTGAAATTCACAAAATGCATTTTCACATCCAAATATAAATGACAACAATATCCATGTTTAACAATGAATTGGAAAATTAAAAGGCAGACAACGTTACTTACCAGGGACACCGAAAACTGCAAGGAAGGGATAGTAACCCGCCTGAATAACCTGGAGTGTGAAATAGATCCGTTTTTCCAATGACATCCATTTATAAAATGTGGAAAGATGGTAAAGCGCGCCGAATAAACCCTTGTTTACTGTTTGAACATTCCACTCTTTTGTTCTCAGATTCTGATCAACTCGGATTATTTCCAGGTTCTCACCCATTGATGTATCATTCCTACCAACAGTCCTCAGATTCAGAAACATTGTTGTATCATTCCAATGCATTGTTGTCACATTCACAGCCATTGCTGTAACATGCCAGACTGTGAATCTCAGATTCCAATCTCTCCCCTCGCACCGTAGGAGCCGCTGATCTCTCTCAGTTGCCAAAATGATGCTGTCGAAGAGATTATGTGAGAACATCTTGAAAGGAGTCTCGTTTTATAAAAAGTGGAATCTCTCAAGGGAAACAATTTGGCTCCACGGAGACTGATCCAATTTCCATTACATGAAATACAGGTAGTAATATCCGTGTATATTATAGTAGTAATTCAAGGACCAGGGCAATACTCTGGGCATGGGTTTGAATTCAACCAGGGAGGAATAGAATCCAATATATATAGAACATAGAACAGTACAGCACAGAACAGGCCCTTCGGCCATCAATGTTGTGCCGAGCCATGATCACCTTACTCAAACCCACGTATCCACCCTATACCCGTAACCCAACAACCCCCCCCCCCCCTCAACCTTACTTTTTTATTTGGACACTACGGGCAATTTAGCATGGCCAATCCACCTAACCCGCACATCTTTGGACTGTGGGAGGAAACCGGAGCACCCGGAGGAAACCCACGCAAACAGGGGGAGGGCGTGCAGACTCCACACAGACAGTGACCCAGCCGGGAATCGAACCTGGGACCCTGGAGCTGTGAAGCATTTATGCTAACCACCATGCTACCCTGCTGCCCATCCTATTACATTTATATCTAGAAATAAATTCCGAATGGTGGTCGTGAAACTTTTTCAGAATGTCGTAAAAACTCAGCTGGATCACTAATGTCCTTCAGGGAATAATAACAAATGTGCAGTAAAAAAGCAGGTGCAGTTAACTATTTTCAATGAGACAGGATTTGCATGAGACATTGACTAAAATCTAACAATCAGCCATGGATATCACAATGACGCCGAGAAATTGAGATTTGTACAGTGAACAAGAGCACTAAGACAGGGGAAAATAATAATCACTGTAGCAATCTCTGTAATGCTAACTGGTGAGTTTCGAGAGCTCACAACTCGGGACAAAACTATTCGTTGTGATAAGACATCCGCACCACAAATGACACTAGATTGACTGATGCGTTCGCCTCATATGCAGCCGAAGATTGCCAGAAAGCTTGGGAATCTGTTGATCCTCCTGACTGAACACACACTGTGACATTGCTCCTTCACCATTTAACCCGAAGCGACACCCGGGCACGAAGATCACCCCCAAAATGGCAAAATCTTTTTGCTCTAATTCAGGAACACAGGGCAATCTAGAAACATGTCAGGGGGCACAGAGAGATAATAATATAGGCACATTCCCCTCCTATCCCGAGAAACCCGGTCCAGATAATTGTGGTGGACCCACAAACAGGACACATCCAACCGAAAATACCATGATTAGCATCAACCGGCCAGAATTATAATTGTGATCGGCTCCGTCACTTCTTTCCCAGACGCTCGCGAAGCAAACCAGTATTGTCAAGTTCCTGATGAAACTCACCAGCCCTTGGACGGGCCGACAGGAGCTCGGATGGCACCAATATGCACGACAGAAGAATCTCCATAGTTTTGAGGGGCGGAGGTTCCTGACTCAATCTCCCCACGCCCCCGCTATGTACTCAATGACGGTCTCAGGGATCTGCAGAGTGGTTCTGCAGCGCCAATTTGAGAATATAGGGCGGCTCCTCGTGCACAGATGGGTTGGAGGCAGCCTGCAAATGCCAATGGGACAGTGGAGGGTCCCGAACAACACTTAACACCAGCAGCTCAGCCCGAATTGAATGGTGCATTGAAAGGAAAATCATGTTGAGCGGTTTCAAGGGCCATTTGCAACAAGGTGGAGAAACTCATCCTTTGGAGTTGAGGTAGGAAGAAATATTTATTTTCCATTTTGCGATCTTGAATGATTTATCTCAAGGACCGAACACGTCTTAGATTTCGATCGAATGAGAAAGTTTAATTTATTCTTCAAAACAGGAAATTGCATTGTTTGAAAAATGGATAGTGTTAAAAGCATCATCCTTGATTTCTGTGTGCAAATCCATGGACATCTGTACCGTGAGCCAATTGCATGTTCAGCCTGGCAAAATGTCACGGTATCTCTCGGTATAACATGTGCTCTGGAATCGAGAGCCGGTTTGTTCCCAACTCAAATATGACAGGGCGGAATATCAGTAGAGGTCGCTGTAGGCAATATACATTACTCATAATGCTGTAGGCATTACAGCGCAGCACAGGCCCTTCGGCCCTCGATGTTGCGCTATCCTGTAAAAGCAATCTAAAGCCCATCTACACTATTCCATTAGCATCCATATGTTTATCTAATGACCATTTAAATGCCCTTAGTGTTGGCGAGTCCACTATTGTTGCAGTCAGGGCATTCGATGCCTCGACTACTCTCTGAGTAAAGAACTTACCTCTGACTTCTATTCTCTATCTACCCTCAATTTAAAGCTATGTCCGTGCTAGCCATCACCATCCGAGGGAAAAGGCTCTCACTGTCCATCCTATCTAACACTGATCATTTTGTATGGCTTTATTAAGTCACCTCTTAACCTTTTTCTCTCTAACGAAAACGCCTCAAGTCCCTTAGCATTTCCTCATCAGATCTTCCCTCCATACCAGGCAACATCCTGGTAAATCTCCTCTGCACTCTTTCCAATGCTTCCACGCCCTTCCTATAATGCGGCGACCAGAACTGCAAGCAATACTCCAAATGCATGTGCAGCGGGGTTTTGTATTGCTGCAACATGACCTCATTGCTCCGAAACTCCATCCCTCTACCAATATAAGCTAACACGCCGTACCACTGCTTAACAACCCTATCAACCTGGGTTGCAACTTTCAGTACGTGAACACCGAGATATCTCTGCTCACCCACATTACCAAGAATCTTACGTCAGCCCAGTACTCCCTATTCCTGTTACTCCTTACATAATGAATCACCTCACACTTTTCTGCATTAAACTTCATTTGCCACTTCTCAGCCCAGCTCTGCAGCTTATCTATGTCCCTCTGTCAGCTGTCACATACTTCCGCAGTTCCCACAAGTCCACCGACTTTAGTGTCATCCGCAAATTTACTCACCAATCCTTCTACTCCCTCCTCCAGGTCATTTATAAAGATAGCAAACAGCAGTGCCCCCAAAACAGATTCCTGTGGTACACCACTAGTAATTGAACACCAGGCTGAACATTTTCCATCAATCATCACCCTTTGTCTCCAAGTTAGCCAATTTCTGATCCAAACCGCCATATATCTCCCTCAATCCCATGCCTCCGCATTTTCTGCAATTGCTTGCCTTGGGGAACCCTATCAAACGCTTTACTGAAATCCATATACACCACACAAACTTCTTAACCCTCGTTCGCCTGTTTGGTCATCTTCTCAAAGAACTCAATGTTTGTGAGGCACGACCTATCCTTCAGAAAACCGTTGACTATCCCTAAGCAAATTATTCCTTTCTCGATTATTATAATCCTATCTCTTATAATACTTTCCAAGACTTTGCCAACAACAGAAGTAAGGCTCACAGGTCTATAATTACCGTGGTTGACTCTATTCCCCTTCTTGAACAAGGGGACAATATTTGCTATTCTCCAGTCTTCCGACACTATTCCTGCAGAAAATGACGACATAAAGATCAAAGCCAAAGGCTCAGCAATCTCCCCCTAGCTTCCCAGAGATTCCAAGGATCAATACCATCTGCCCAGGGGACTTATCTATTGTCACACTATCCAGAATTTCTATCACCTCCTCCTTACGAACCTAAATCCCGTTTAGTCTAGTAGCCTGTATCTCAGTATTCTCCTCGACAACATTGTCTTTTTCCTGCGTGAATAGCGACGAAACATATTCATATACCGCCTCTCCTATCTCCTCGGACTCCACGCACAATTTCCTACTACGTTCCTTGACTGGTCCTACGCTTACCCTAGTCAATCTTTAATTCCTCACATACCTCTTGAAAGCTTTAGTGTTTCCCTTGATCCTCCTCTGAGGGGAATGGGACTGTGGTACATTAAGTCCTGTGAGAGGAATGGATGTGTGGAATGGATGAATGGATGGATGGATGGATGATAACAGAAAGGGATGTCTGTCTACTGGGTACCTGATGGGACTGTTATATACTGAGTACATAGAACTTAGAACAGTATAGCACAGAACAGGCCCTTCGTCCCTCGATGTTGTGCCGAACATTGTCCGTATCCACGATCAAGCTATCCCACTCCCTGTCATTCGGGTGTGCTCCATGTGCGTATCCAATAACTGCTTGAAAGTTCCTGAAGTGTCCGACTCCATTATCACAGCAGGCAGTCCATTCCAAACCCTAACCACTCTGAGTAAAGGACCTATTTCGGACATCCCTCCTATATCCCTCACCTTGAATCTTATAGTTATGCCCCCTTGCAACAGCGACATACACCCGAGGAAATAGTGTCTAAACGTCCACTATCTATCCCACTCATTATCTTATAAACCTCTATTAAGTCGCCTCTCATCCTCCTCCGCACCAAAGAGAAAAGCCCCAGTTCCCTCCATCGTTCATGATAAGACCTATCCTGCAAATCAGGCAGCATCCTGATAAATCGCCTTTGCACCCTTTCCAATGCTTCCACATCCTTCCTACAATGAGGTGACCAGAACAGCAAGCAATACTCCAAATGTGTTCTCATCAAGGTCATGTATAGTTGCAGCATAACCCCGCGGCTCAAATGCCTTCTTCACTGCTCTATCCACTTGAGTGGATTCCTCCACATTTCTCATTACCCTGCCGTTGACCCTGTAAACCGAAGTCAATCTTTTTCCACCAAAATGAATCACCTCGCACTTATCAGGGTTAAATTTTGCGGCCCATCTCTGCATCTTATCAATGTTTATTTGCAGCCTCAGCAGCCCGCCACATAATCCACTACTCCACCAATCCTGGTGTCATCAGCAAATTTACTGACCCACCCTTCAGCCCCCTCCTCCAAGTCATTGATAAAAATCACAAATAGCAGGACCCAGCACTGATCACTGCGGTACACCGCTCGTAACGAGTCTCCAGTCTGAAAACGTTCCATCCACCACCACACTCTGTCTTCTCTGTGATATCCAGTTATTTATCCAATTGGCCAAATTTCCCTCTATCCTACACCTCCTTACTTTCTTCATCGGCTGACCATGGGGAACATTATCAAATGCCTTACTAAAATCCATGTGTACTACATCAACTGCTCTTCCTTCATCTACACACTTAGTTACTTTCTCAAATAATTCTATCAAATTTCTGAGGGAAGACCTACCCTTCACGAATCCTTGTTGACTATCCCGGATGGTCATAAATCCTATCCTTCAGGGCCTTTTCCATTATCTTACCGACCACCGAAGTAAGACTAACTGGCCTAAAATTACTAGGGCCATTCCTATTCCCTTTCTTGAACAGAGGAATAACATTCACCACTCTCCAGTCCTCTGGCACTATCCCAGTAGACAGTAAGGCACAAAGAATATAGTCAAAGGCTCTTCAATCTCGTTCCTTGCCTGCCAAAGTGTCCTTGGATATATCCCATCTGGCCCAGGGGACTTGACGACCCTCCTGTTTCTCAAATTGCTAATACATCCTTCCTCAGGACATCTACCTCCTCCAACCTCCCCGCCTGTATCACACTCATCCTCAAAAATATGGCCCCTCTCCTTTCTGAACACAGAAAAAGTACTTAATTCAACGCCTCTCATATTTTTTCTTACTCCATGCACAAGTTCCCGCTACTTTCCTTGACCGGCCCGACCCTCACCCTGGTCATTCTTTTATTTCTCACATAAGAGTAAAAAGCATTGAGATTTTCCTTGATCCGACACGACAAGGACTTCTCATGCCCACTCCTAGCTCTCCTGAGCCCTTTTTGCATCTCATTCCTTGCCACCTTGTAACCCTCAAGCCACCCTACTGAACTTTGTTTTCTCATCCTTACATAATCTTCATTTTTCCTCATGACAAGACATTCAACCTCTTTTGTGAACCATGGTTCCCTCACATGGCCATTTCATCCCTGCATGGCAGCGACATGCTTATCAAGGACAAGCAGTATTTGTTCCTTGAACAAACTCCACTTTTCATTTGTACTGTGAGGTGTGTGAGCAAACTGGGTACCTGATGGTACTGTGGTACATTATGTACTGTAAGGGGTGTGCGAGTGTACTGCGTACCTGACGGGTCCTATGGTAAATTGACTACAGTGAGGGGTGTGTGTATGTACTGGGTACCTGATGTGATTGTGGTACATTGCGTACTGTGAGGTAAATGGGGCTGAGGTACATTGAGCACTGTGAGGGTGACGGGGCTATGGTACATTGAGTACTGTGAGGGGAGTGGAACTGTGGGACATTTACTGTGAGGGGGATGGGATTGTGATACATTGATAAGTGCGAGGGGGAAGGGACTTTGGGACATTGAGCACTGTGAGTGGAATAGCACTGTGGTGCATTGAGTACTGTGAAGGAAATGGGACTGTGGTCAGGGAGAGACACAGAGAGAGTTATATTGAGATACAGAGACAGATATAGGGAGAGAGATACAGAGTAAGTTACAGAGATAGATACAGAGATAGATACAGAGAGATGGACAGAGAGAGATACAAAAATAGATAGGGAGAGAGATACAGGAGAGAGACCGAGAGAGAGACAGAGAGAGACAGATAGAGACAGACAGAGAGAGAGGGAGACAGAGAGAGAGAGAGAGAGAGAGAGAGAGAGAGAGAGAGAGAGAGAGAGAGAGAGAGAGAGAGAGAGAGAGAGAGAGAGAGAGACAGAGAGAGACAGAGAGATACATCGAGAGATACAAAGAGACATAAAGAGAGAGAGACAGAGAGAGCAAGAGAGTGAGCTTCACAGAGAGCGGTACAGAGAGCGATACAGAGACAGATATAGAGACAGATACGGAGAGAGACAGAGGCAGAGAGAGTCAGAGAGAGAGATACAGAGAGAGACAGAGAGGGATACAGAGAGGGAGATACAGACAATGAAACAGAGAGACAGAGAGAGAGATGCAGCGAGTGGTACAATCATATTCAGAGAGATACAAAGACAGGTACAGAGACAGATACAGATACATACAGAGAGAGGGACAAATAGAGGAAGATACAGAGAGAGCGACAGAGAGAGATACCCAGAAAGGTACAGAGAGAGACAGATGCTGATGGAGAGATACAGAGAGAGATACAGAGAGAGATACAAAGACAGATATACAGAGATAAATGGAGAGAGTGATACAGAGAGATATAGAGATACAGAGAGAATAATACAGAGAGAGATACAGAGAGACAGTCAAAGAGAGATACAGAGAGAGATGCAGAGATACAGAGAGAGATACAGAGAGAGATACAGAGAGAGATATGGAGCGAAATACGGAGAGAGATACAGAGAGAGACAGAAATAGATACGGAGACAGAAAGATACAGAAATAGATACAGAGAGAGGTATCAAGATAGAAATAGAGACAGATACTGAGAGAGATACAGAGACAGATACAGAGAGAGATACATAGATAGATACAGAGAGATACAGAGAAAGAACAAGATAAAGGTACAGAGAGAGATACAGAGAGAGACCTGGAGAGATACTGAGACAGATACAGAGAGAGAGGTACAGATACAGATACAGAGTGAGGTACAGAGAAAGAAAAAAAGTGAACGGTGCCGAGAGAGACACAGAAACGGATACAGAGACAGAAACAGAGAAAGATACAGAGAAACATGCAGGCAGAGATACAGAGATTGATACAGAGGGAGATACAGAGAGATACAGAAAGAGATACAGAGAATGATACAGAGACAGATACAGAGACACAAACAGAGAATGATACAGAGACAGATATAGAGACAAATAAAGATAATGATACAGAGACAGATACAGAGGCAGATACAGAGAGACATACAGATCCAGGCACATAGATTCTGAGAGAGAGTTACGATAGAGAAACCGAGAGAGGGAGGTACAGAAGGAGGGAGAGAGAGATACAGGAAGAGATACACATTGAGAGCGAGATTCAGAGAGTTTGGATTGGACTGGATTTGGTTTCGATTTTGTTTGTTGTCAGGTGTACCGCGGGAGTGTGAAAATATTTTTTCGCAGCTCAACAGATCATTGAGTGCATGGAAAGAAAGGAAAACGTATACAGAGAGAGATAGAACATAGAACACAGAACACAGAACAGACCCTTCATGTTGTCCCGAGCAATGATCACCCTACTCAAACCCACGTATCCATCCTATACCCGTAAACCAACAACCCCCCCCCCTACTTTTTAGGACACGACGGGCAATTTAGCATGGCCAATCAATCTAACCCGCACATCTTTGGCCTGTGGGAGGAAACCGGAGCACCCGGAGGAAACCCACGCACACACGGAGAGGACGTGCAGACTCCACACAGACAGTGACCCAGCCGGGAATCGAACCTGGAACCCTGGAGCCGTGAAGCACTTATGCTAACCACCATGCTACCGTGCTGCCCCTAATATAGAGGTATAGAAACAGATATACAGAGAGACTGAGATAGAGTCACAGAGATGCACTCAGAGAGGTACAGAGAGATGCTGAGAGAATGATACGGATAGAGATACAGAGAGAGGTGCAGGGAGAGATTGAGAGAGAGACATGGAGTTTGATACATGGTGAGTGATAAACAGAGAGATACACAGAGAGAGAAAAATACAGAGGGAGACAGAGATAGATATACAGTGAAATAGATACAGTAGGAGAGATATACAGAGAGAAACATAAACAGATACAGAGGGAGACAGATACAGAGAACGATACAGATAGAGGTACAGAGAGAGATACACAGACAGATACAGAGAGAGATATATAGATAGATACAGAGAGAAATACAGACACCGATTCAGATAGATAGAAATAGAGGTACAGAGATAGATACAGAGAGAGATACATACAGAGGGAGACAGAGAGAGGAAGATACTGAGAGAGATACAGAAAGATAGAGAGAGAGACAGAGACAGCAAGAGAGACATAGAGAGATACAGAGTGAGTCAGAGAGAGATACAGATGCTGAGGGTGAGATACATGGAGAGATACAGAGAGAGATACAATGACTGGTATACAGAGATAAATAGATAGAGAGATACACAGAGATACAGAGCGAGAGCTCCAGAGAGAAAAACGGAGAGGGAGGCAAAGAGAGATACAGAGATAGACACAGCGAGAGATGCATAGAGATAGATACAGAGAGAAATACAGAGAGAGATTCAGAGATACAGACAGCGATTCAGAGAGAGATTCAGAGATACAGACAGAGATTCAGAGAGAGATACAGAGAGAGATACAGCGATACGGAGAGAGATACAGAGACGGATACACAGAGAGAGCTGCAGAGCCAGTTACAGAGAGAGATCCAGAAAGATACAGAGATACATACAGATATACCGAGAGAGTGTCTGGCAGTGCGGGAGAGAATCAGCGAGGGAGATTCAGAGGGAGATTCAGAGAGAGACCGAGTTAGAGAAACAGAGAGGTTGTGTGAGAGAGTGTGAGAGAGAAAGAGAGAGAGGAGTGAGTGAGAGAGAGAGAGAGAGAGAGAGAGGTACAGAGAGAGGTAAAGAGAAAGATCCAGACAAAGGTAGAGTGAGAGATACAGAAACCTGGAGAGGTACAGAGACAGATACAGTGAGAGAGATACAGATTCAGAGTGAGGTACAGAGAAAGATAAAGAGAAAGTTGCAGAGAGACAGAGAGACATAAACGGATACAGAGAGATATAGAGAGAGATAGAGAGAGATACAGAGAGAGATACAGAGAAGGATACAGAGAGACATGCAGGGAGAGATACAGAGAGAGATACAGAGTGATACAGAGAAAGATACAGAGAGAGATACAGAGAGCGATACAGAGAAAGATACAGAGACAGTTACAGAGACAGATATAGAGAGATAGAGAGAGAGATAGAGAGAGAGAGGGGGAGATACAGAGAGCGATACAGCGAGAGATACAGAGAGGGATACGAGAAAAGTACAGTTAGAACGATAGAGAGTTGCAAATAGAGATGCAGAGAGAGAGATACAAAGACAGATACAGAGAGAGATACATAGAGAGTATCAGAGAGAGACACAGAGAGATATACAGACACAGATAAAGAGGAAGATACAGAGAGAGATACAGAGACAGATACAGATACGGATACAGAGAAACAGAGAGAAAGATACAGAGAAATATACCGAGAAAGTTAGAGATACAGACACAGAGAGATAGAGAGAGAGATATAGAGAGTGAGAGATAGAGAGAGAGATAGAGAGAGAGATACAGAGAGAGATACAGATAGAGGTACAGAGAGAGGTACAGAGAGAGGTACGGAGAGATATACAGAGAGAGATACAGAGAGAGGCAGATTCAGAGGGAGATACACAGAGTGAGATACAGAGAGTGATACAGACAGAGGTACAGAGAGAGGT